>NW_027137921.1:592151-832020 GCF_003813185.1 Lentinus tigrinus ALCF2SS1-7
AATACTGCGCTATGGCAAGCGTCATGCTATAGGTATCACATCTATACAGTTTTACTACTCAATATGCCTGCTGTCGGCATGCCCAGGCGCAAGACTCACAGGATCAGTAGAGCGCGTCGCGCGCGCGATGCGCGAGGCGCGATAACGCGTGCGCGTCTCATGAATCCCGTTAGCGAGCTGACCATCTTTTGGATGGGCGCCTGACTCAGCGTCTCAAATCGTTCGCAGGCGTTGCCCCTCCCCACTACTTCGCAGCTGACGGATTCTGGACAATGTGCGTAGGGCATCGGCTGGCATCTGCCTACCGCGAGTCTGCCTGAGACGATACAGGTGTGCCGCCTAGGCCTGATGCTTTCTTCTTCGATGTGGAAGACACAGATTCTAGTAGATGAGTATGTACTATGTAAGTCCGGAGGATCCCTATCGGGAGGCAAGCGCTGTTGTAAACTACGAACGAGCGCCAAGTGATCGATATGCATCTCTGGTCCGTCCACCATGGGTCAGTACTGGGAAATGTACGCAGAGTTTTAGTGATTCTCACACCCAAGACTCACATATATTCGCATTTATGTTCAGCTTCAACATTAGCAGGCGACAAGTTGGGGAGATCGAAGGCCGGGGTCTGAAGTTTGGTGAATTCTTCTTTGTGAAACAGGATTTCCTGGTTAGGAGCCTTACGATTCCCTTCGAGAGGTGCGTGAGGGTTGGTTCTCGTGCTCGACACTCAGACATGGCAGCTGAAATGAACACCATAGTCCCGAATTGTTGGCATACTACGATCTGGTCCCCAAACGGAGATACGAGAACGGTCTGCTATCCTTACCAGACGAACTCCTCCTCGAGATCATCGCATACGCGCGGAGAATCGCGACCCTCTGGGATGTCGCATGCTTTGCCATAACATGCCGAAAGATGCTCATCCTCTCGCGAGACTCCTTGAACTACGACAGGGCAGTCGAGGCCGCGCCGTGGTACAGCTGCCGTATCGCATGCATCGGCGACTACGCCACGGTCGACGACCTCCCCGACCAGATCATGAATGCAGCACAACGTGCCCAGCTCAAGAAGTTGAACGAAAAGGATTCGAACGAAGAGTCGGACGAAGAGTCAGACGGCGAATCGTATGCCGGGTTGTATTCTTACATGATCGGACGTACCGTGCTGTTCCACGGGGCGTTCGCTTTGCCAAAGGAGGCTCAGCGACATTTCTCCCGCGGCGATCAAGCCCTGTACCGTGCGGCTCTGTCGCTGAGCTATCCCAACCGAGACGACTGGGCCCTTTTCAACGTGACCAAGGAGGTATACGTGCGCGCGTCGGCCCTTGCGGAGCTCGCGGGCAAGCCGTCCGATCCACAGCCGTTCCTCCCGAGCTGCAGGGTGGACCTCGGACACGCTCTACTTATACGCATTGCGTGGTCATCAGATGGTTCACTCTCAATGCGGACCGACATCGACATACACCGTGGGCCGTGGGCGGGAGACCGGTTCTTCATCAGCACGATGGACAAGCCTCCACCGTGTTACAAGGCCTTAACAATGAAGGGATGGAGGGACGTTAGTGAGGAGATCGTGAGGGACCTGAAGGAGATCTACAACGGTGACGCCGAAGCATTGGGAGGACCAGTGTTCGAACAGGATGAGGATGGGTGGGAGTACTAGTAAACGGTGGGAGTACTCGTACTCGTACTTCGATCACGGGAAGAAGTATCCTGACACTGCGGCGTAAAACGTGACACCATTGCTCTGGGTGGGCTCGTGCTATAACATGTCCGAAATATTCTACTTTGTACCGGCTTTCCACCCCTCTTGGAGTTATATGTAGTCGGAAACGATACAATGCCCCAATCGCGTTCAAACAGCCGGAATTCCAGGAGCGATAAATTAAGCAGGATACAATACATGCTGCGATGGTACATGATGCAAGATGCAATGCTGGTGTGAGCTTTCCATTGATTTGAAGGATAGTGCGCTTGGCATGGCGAACAGACCAGAACGGCCAAATGGCAGGTGCGAGGCGGGTGCATCACAACAGCCCGGGCATCAGTCTGCGTTTATAGGTAGCAGCGTTGCCCTTAGGACCTCGTTGTCAAGACTCAACAGGACATCACGGCTCTCGTACGCAGCCGCCGGGCAAGAGGAACCTGAACCTGTCACTATTCTCGAGGAGGTATTTCGGCACATGGACAGCCGACGGAGTGCTGTTACTTGAGATTAGCAAATGTATGAGGGGAGTGGATTCTGGGTACCCACGCGTCCTTGTCCATTAGGGCAAGTAGGTCCTTCCACTGTGCTCGAGTGAGACGGATGCCAACCTCGCAACAAACAGACAACGCACCTTGTATGCTTCTGGCAGCATCCCGAAGATGTCCTTCCCTTCGCATATGGTCTGTTGTATCCTCTCCGGCTTTAGTAGTGAAGGATCGGTAACGCGATCCGCATGAGAGTATCCTGCAAGCCATCTTAGGACAGAGAGCATATACACGCTGAAGGCGAATGGGACGCACCAATCATCTTGTCTGCAAACTCGTGCAGATGTCGGAAGCAGAAACTGCAGTGCCAGCCCGAGTCCGCCAGCTTCAACTCCGCAACCTGTCCATGCCCGTACCCGCTCTTCGGCGACCCCAGCCGGTGCACCTGCGCCCGCCAGCTGCCCTCGCCCGCAGGCCACTCGAACGAGTACAGGTACTCGCGCATCTGCAGATGTATCGGGTTCGGGGCCTCGCACCTTCTCAGCAGCTGCATCGTATGCGCATACGGGATCTCGTCCACGTCCGAGAACAGGACAAGAGGGGGAGCCTTCGCGGGGTCGACGTGCTCTCGGAGGAGCGCGTCCATGTGTCCGCGCTGCGCGCCCTCGTTGACGAACGGGCTCTCCCCAGGTTTGAGCGTGCGCGCGTGGAAGACGGAGTGAACGATCTTGTCTGCGAAGGGCGCGAAGCGATCCGCGTGTTCAGCAAAGGTGAGGTTCTTCGGGATGCCAGTGAACGTGCGGTCGGCCTCGACGATAAAGAATTTGGAGACGACGGGCGCAAGCTCGTGCATCCGGATCTCGAGGAGGTCGAGCTCGGAGCTGAAGAGGACAGCGTCCCAGACCTCGGGCAGGTCGTTCTCGTCGCGCGGGTTCCAGTGGTGGAGGGCGCAGAGGTGCGCGTCGAAAGCAATGCCTTCAGCATAGTAATGAGGAAGGGTATCGTGGGGGCCGAGGGGCTTGTCCCAGAGTGGGCGCGTGGAGTAGGAGATGAAGTTGCGGATGCGTAGGCTGTCATGGGCGTTAGAACGCATCGGCGCGATGAAGGTGTGAGCACGCACCTAGAGCGAATGGTATAGCCTACGATGAGGAAGAACGACAGGCCAAAGGCGAAGGCATAGAGGGAGCGTCGTCGGACAATCATAGAAATCGGGGTAGAGCGACAAGGAGCGACGGGAGCAACGGTCGTCAAAGGATTCAGTGCCGTCAAGAACAAGAACGAAGATGGTTAGAGTTTATTGAATGCACAGCTGACACGGTGGATTATGTTGGGCGGCAGACAGAGCAGAAGGGGAGCATTGTGGTCCAGTACGAAGGCGGGAACAGTGGAGAAGAGCACTGAGCCAGCGAGCGCATGCCAAGAGACGGCCTGTACGGCATCATGGGCGGTGGTGAGGCGATGGTGGGCGCATCAATCCCGCCCTTCTCCTCCCGAAGTAAGCGCGTGACATCCTTGTCCCCAGCCACCACCGTGAGGACACGAACTGTAATCTCATACAGCTTCCAGACGAGCTACAGGTCCGGATACTGCTTCAGCTCGACGTCGACGATTTGTTGGTATGTCACAGGGTAGTCTGACACTCTGCTGATTTTGTGTATTCGATTATGCTATTTATTTTACTGAACTTGAGTTTGCATGTTCATACACAGGTATATCGGAAAGCTATTGAAGAGTTGGCTTATCTCCGCTACAGACTTGCGCCAGCTAGAACAGGTTTCCAGGACGGGACGCACTCGGATCCCTGGCAGAGTACGAATCCACTTGGTCGGAGGGCATCCCTTGCTATCGTTTCGACCAATCCAGCGAATACGTAGTCCTGTAAATCAGTGAAGGGACCATAGTCTATGTGGTCGACGACTCGACCCTCGAAGTACTCAGACCTGCACGCGTCCTCGCCGTCATTGTTGAAGAGACTTGACGCATCGACCTGCAGCATCCAGTCGCTAGCTGGAGGTCTATCTTCTCCGTCACCGTTGATGTCGACAACGATATTTCCGTTCTCACGATGGCAAACCTAATGGGAGGTTACGAGTACACCACTCTCAGCATTTACTACTCGTTATCGCACTCACCTCAGTATAGGTTCTCGCGTTGCTGCCCTTTTCTCCGATGGTGGGCGGCTTAATCGCGTTGTCGCTCGATGGAGATCAGGATGCTTACATATGCGCGTGTAGCTGGAGAACAGGCAGGCTCTTGTGGTTTGACAAGCTCTGCATGCGGGTGAGCATTCCCCTTGGTAATGTTGCGCGCGGACTCGTCAGCTGACTCTATGTTGATTCGCCCGGCTTGAGACGTACGCAAGTGGTGTATATCTCGGATCCCTCGCATGCGGTGACGATCGTGCATACGGATATCTATATAACCAAGCTTGGCAACATTACTCGTGAGAGCCGGAGGAGAGAGAATATGGCTTGTAGGATGTGATATCTGGGCCAAGGTCATCGTTGTCAGGCAGACCGTCAGTCTCTCCCTGTGCGAACCAGCTGTCAGCGCCCGGTTTGGCGGTGAGTTCATCCACTTGACAACGCTTTTGCACTTCTCTCTACCTATGCATAGCCACTTCAATGCCCTTTGATTGGTGATTGTATGCTTTAGGATGCTTCATGAAGCTGTGTTCGGTATGTATCTCCGGTTCACCAATGAGTCACATTCTGACATTTCGGCCAGTGAAGCAACGGCCGCTTGTAATTTGGATAGTGTACTGCCAGGGTCATGCAGAATGAATCCATCAAAACGATTCGCACGTTCACGACTACCACTGTGAGTCGTGACGACTGCGCCAATACAGCTGCACTCCGGGTCAAGATGTTGCGTACAACGACCACGATCAGGTGAGCTACAAAGACTGCGAAGTGTTGGAGCTATGATAATGTTCGGCGAGACCTGCGGTTGATTGACATTGGGCGCAGGACAACGGGCTGAGCACGACCTTGATCCCTGCAAACCTGAAGTGTCACCTCGTCGTCAACCTGAGCTTCTTCCGCCGTACGACTGAGGGTGTTGAACTCGGACTTACATCTACTCCTCTCACAGAGTGATTGCTGCCATTCAACTTGCGGGAATAATGGCGACCTAGGCCGGCATCACGCTTCGAAGATCACTCACACACTGCGGACAGCGCGGTCACAGGCAGTGAGACAACGGCTTTGTGTAATCAGATGCTGAAGAAGCATGTCATTAGTTGACAGCGATAGGGCGCGCAGTGGCTCGCTGAGGTATAAGTACCCCGGGGCCGGCACCCACGAAGAGCTCAAATTGCAAGCAGGCCTCGCATACTTACATTACTCCCCAGAGAGAACAATGGCTACCGACGTCGATTGGAGGCGAGTCAATTCGTACTTCACAATCACGTACTACCCTTACGAGTCTGAACGTGATATGTTACAGACCGCACTTCGAACACGCGGATACGTTTGTAGCGCCGTATGTACAGGGAAACCTCTTGATATTCGCGAGTGCATGTGAGTTCGCGCCCAGCCTCGAGTACCTGACTGGCCGCTTTCTTATTCCCGCCCACTCCAAAATAGGCGTATTTTACTATGACTACCTCCTCACCATACCGGATGAAGTGCGACTCGTTTGGGGCAGGCCCTTCAACCTCGCGACCGCGATATTCCTGTACTTGCGATATGCAATTCTGATACAGGCTTCGTTGGACGTCGTCAACAATGTCAACCTCACGTCCACGAGCACGATACACCTCACCGCTGACAGGTTCGTCTGTTCGCGCGTTCTTGCATCCTAGCCAGACTGACGGTTGAACCAGCTGCAAAGTGGTGGGCTTGTTGGGAGCCAGTGTTACCTGCGCGAGCTTCATAGTAGTCTCCGGTGCGCTCTTCAAGGCTTGAGAGTGCCGTGCTTACTGACCTCCTTCCGTCAGCATTCATTGCTCTTCGACTCACGGCGCTTTATTCGCGTAATTGGTACTTAGGCGGAACGCTCTTCATTTTGGGCCTCCTGAACCCGATCTTTCTGCAAACCGTGGGTATTTACTGCACGGGTGCTAGACTTCATGCGATGAATCCATATCGGACAGTGCGCGGAGTTCGGATTCTCCAGCAACGTGGTTGCTCCATGGCCTTTGCCACCGTGTCTCGGGAGAGTCAAAGTGGGCGGGACTCTATACTTTCTCGAGTGGGTCAATAGACATCCGCCGCTGTCCTGAAGGCATGCTAATGTGAGCCGGGATGCTTCTAGGCTTAATGGTCAGTACTCTACTTGGGATGGCCCGGGTATCTCCTTTGCTGACACCAAACTTCCATAGTATTCCCCGTGGGATCAGCAGTAGTCAGCATAGCGTACGAACTGTTCTGCCTCAGTTTAACAGCATACAAGACCTATGGAACCTATCGCAAAGCAAGGGGACTCAACGGAATGCGGGGAAGTCTTGCTTGGCTCCTCTTCCGGGATGGTAGGTTCACGCAGTCCCTTGACTCTCCCTTCGCATATGGCTCACCGCTTCGGTGTTTAGGTTCCATATACTTTGCGTGAGAGATCTCGCATCGTGCGTCCTGTACTGATGACTCATTGGTGTTCTGAATTGGTGATAGGGGTATGACGATCCTGTGGATATACGAGATCGTGGTGAGTACTCGCATTCAAGTTCTCTACTATTTGACGTACAGAGGAACTGAAAACAAGCTCTCGGTAGTCTAAGTTCGATGGTGTGCGTATCCCGAGTCGAGTATTGCTCACAATAGCGGCGGTAGTTGATGTTTTCTTTTAGCTCTCTGTGGAAGACGGACCGGTGCTTGGCAGACTGTGAGTTCTACACAGTGTAAGATGTTTCGGTTGGCGTGCTCACGACTCACATACATAGGCTCGTGCTGATCCTTACAACGCGATTCATCTCAAATCTTCGCCAAGGCGATGATGGCCATGACAGTATCCAGGACTCGACAGGGCAGTTGACCTCGACAGTGCAGTTCAATGTGACACTGTCCCAGTTCCCCCAAAGCGGTCGATTCCTGGGATCGCTTGGTGGCGAGCTTCAGCTCGACGAATCAGACGATCCCGGAGATGGAGACAAGGTAGACGAGCATGTCTAGGTCGATATTCCGACGTAGAGTAATTGCAAGGGAGCCATGCACCAACTTTCTCTCTACATCGGCACGATAAGTATCACGACACGCCTAGCGCCAGTTCTAGTGAGTGCCGGCACGCGGACTTGACGATCCTCCAGCTCCTGTGTCGTGTTCCGAGAGTGGCCCATTCGTTGCTACCTAAGGGCAGACGACTTCCTCATGGTGGGCAGTAATGCGATGGACACAAATATCCGTTGGTATTAAGTCGCATAGCTAGTGCTCATAAGTAGTCCTCTAGACGGATGGCCATCCCTTCCCATTAGGCACGTACGTGAGAGCCTCTCCGAGGTTGTTAGATATCAGCTCTCCTTCGTACGCTTTCAACATCCGATCTAACGAATCCCCTGCGCGCGGTGGTGGATGCGCAGCGTCTTCCTTTTCCTTCTCATCAGCTCCATCTTCTTTGTCGCCATCTCCTCCCATACTGCGTAATTGATAGCGTTTGGGGTACTCCACGGGCCGGACGATTTGTAAGACGCGTAGCACGATACTACGGGGGTCAGCCCGGGGGTGATTGCGTGCGTCCGGCCGTTCAGCGCACAGCATCACGGTCCCTTGAATACGAGGACATATCAGGTTTCATACTACAGATAACGATGGAAGCACACGGCGTACCCTTCGTGGGCAATGCGTATTGACCGTTCTTGGTGAGCCAGTCCTCAAGTGATACCTTCTGCAGATCCTTGGGCGTCAGGAACCACAAGCTCTTCGGTTTTTTGTTCTTGAAGTCGAAGATGAATGGCTGATAGAGCGAATGCAACACCCGCTCCGTGTTCGACAGTATGGTGAACCCTCGCGTGAGCTTCAGACACGAGTCATTCGTCTCCTGCGTAAGAAGGCCCTCGCTCTTCAGCTTCGCCACGATCGGGGCGTACTCGTCGAATCCCTTGACCATAGTGAGCAGGTGGAGTCGCCAGACAAGGCCGTTCGCCGTGAGGAGGTCCCGCCCGAGAGCGAAGGACTCCGGTTTTGGACTCCCCGTGATTCGGAACCTGATCTCCCCGGCCTCGGGCAAAGCCGAGGAGCTCGTGTAGTAGAAGAACCCTGCAGTTCCGGGACGGAAAGCAGTGTATGGCTGGTATCGGTATGGGATGACGGTTGGCATTCGCGAGAAACGACGCGACACGTTGAGCTGGCACGTATGTCCGGAAAGGTCGACGTAATCGGCTTCTGAGAGTGCTTCCGGGGCGAATGAGCGTGGGATGTGTTTCACGGGCTGAATAGCAAGTCGCTGGACCAAGGCTTCGGGGGATGAGCCGGCAGCGCGTTCATTTCGAAAGTACTTAAGGGCGCCCTCGATTTTTGAGGCAAGAAGGTCCTTGGGTTTTGTTTCATCTGCGCGAGTTGGTGAGGATACGTGCTGAGTTGAGTTAGAGTTGCCCATAAGGTTAATTATGCTATGAGATATCTCACGAGGATTCTGCGAGATGTCGTGGTGCTTTGAGCGAGACATTCGCGTCGCCAGGAGCTCCGGAAGATCCTTGCTGCGGATTCACCAGAAGTACCTGCTCGCATGTTTATGGTTGCGTGCCCGAAGGAATCCGATGCGCTGTGGTATGTTCAATGTAAGAGGAAATGCCGTGAATGCTGTCGTGCGGTGCCAACGTGGAGTGACAAACAAGGGAAAATCATTTAGCGCTCATGTGGCTGTTGTAAATGGGCGCCTGTCTGGCTTCGGCGCCGCTCGACTAGGACTAACCACCGAGCAGAACATTTGTAGAGGCCCTACACCTATTTTCCGGGTATTGACTCGTCTATATAGTAGCCGGATAATTCTCATAGATCCAAATCTGGTGGAAAGCTGAGCCGGGCCGCCGTCCACAAGGTGGTGGCTAGGAGTTACACGTTGTCGCAAAGTTGGGCGCTTTGATACGTTCGGATAACAGTAATTGTTGCGCAATACGCGGTCCACCAATCATAAATACATAGTTCTATATCACTTTACTTCAGATAGCTATTGAGTAATAACGCATGCGCCCACTTATACATCCACGAGCCTCGTGCGATAGTCACTGGTCGGCCTCGGTATCTCACCATTTCCCCAGGTGTAAAGTCCAAAACCTCACACATTGGGGATTCCAGAGTAGATGGCCCTGACGCGAAGACACCCAGAGGGAAGTCGATAGCCGAGCCAGCTGGATGTGTGAGAATCCAAATGCCGTCGGGTCTCCGCTTGAAGGAACGGCATTCATATGACAACTGCTTCGTGACATCTAGACATCGCAACCCCAACGTTGGATATGCTTGTTCGAAACAAATCAGGACAGAACCTATGTACGTTCATCAGACATTTGTTCCCATCCAGACCGGTCAAAAAAGAGCGGACGTACCACTGGTCGGCAATGCGATCTGAAGCTCCTCGATCCCGGTAGCACCGTCTTCTTCTGATGCTATGTTGGCCGCCCGACTAACGAGGTGGACAAGCAACCGTGAGCTGGTCGTCCTCATAACGTGTTCGGACGAGACCGACCACATCGCGAAGTTAGGTCTCAGTCCATCAAATTTCCAGACAAAGGGTTGTTTATAAGAGTGAATCACCCGGGCCCTCTCTGAGGGAACAGTGGGCTTGCCGATCGCCTTGGACAAGTTTGCGATGCGGGACAAAGCCAGTATCTTTGCTTCATCCTCGGCGACTCCCTGTCTGCCCATCAAGTCAATAAGACTTGCGTACGAACGTTGGCTGAGCATGTGGAGGAGTGATATACTCCAGGGAAGACCGACGGAAGTGGAGAGATCGCGCCCCAGTGCAAAGTGTTCGGGTGTCGCTCCATGAGTTACGCGGAACCTGAGTTCCGCAGCCAAAGGTGGATGAGCTCCTGAATGTGCACAATAGAAGAAGCCGCGTGTCCCGTTCGGAAATGGGATGATCTCGCCAGCTGCGTTTCTCGAAAACGATACGTGTGCAGCGCCAGCTGTCGACGATGCGGATCGGAGAACACAAGTGGCCCGTGAAAGCTCCACGTAGTCGGAAGCGGTGATCCCGGAAGGATCTAATGAATGGACAGTATGCTTGATAGATCGGCGAGCCGTCTTGTTGTTCTGAGCACGGGCGACTTGTTTGCCAAGCTTGGGACATATAATTTCAGCACATCAAGCAAAGATTGGTCAGACAAAAAGAGACGTACCTGCCGAAAGGTTTCTCCGTTCTCCAGCATATTATGCGCCGCCTGGGAGGCACGTGTATGGCGCCCTAACCTGAATGGAATACCAGCAATCTTCACAAGGCGCCCTGCAGAAAGCTGAGGGCAGAACAGAAACTGTGCCCTGTCGTGACTGCGACCCGGGCGAGATACTGATGTGAAGGATTCGGGAGACAGTTGCAGACAGCGCAGGACAACGCCGTCTCCCTCCGGGTCGGGCTCCAGACAGAATACACCATGATCTACGCTCCTCAATCAATCAGCCTATCGACTTAGAGCTGAAACTCGGTGTGAACGCTTACCGTGCGGTGGTTCATGGATAGTGATAGGCCTCAACCAGTCCTCCTCCGTGGGGCGACGTCTACGCGCGGCCATTACAGTGCGCACGATCATCTCCATGGACGAGATACTGAAGATCTCATCGGTGCGCAGTCTTTCGACACCGGTCCTGCTGACGAGATACAGAAACTCGGGATGTCCCTTACCAAACCCAGTCTCGCCGAAGGAATAGCTGAAGGGCTGACCGAAGGCGTACAAGACAGCGGGTTTGTCTGACGGCCATGCAGTGAGGTTAAGGATGCTCCGATGATCGGCGGCTTCGGAGTCGTCCTCGATGTTGTATCGTTCAACGGCCCATCGATCTTCCCGATGACGGTGAAGAAGATCAGCACGGGCGGGAATGAGCCCATCTTGCTCGAGCCGGTTGACGATGGGAGCGAACTCATCGTTGGAAAGTAGGGCCAACAGAGGAATATGCCAGGGAAACCCATCCTCATTAAGCATGTCCCGCCCCAGCATGAACGACTTCGGAGACGCCCTGTCCGTTATCCTGAACCGCAATTCCGTTGCAAGTGGTAGCGTAGGATGGGTGGCGGCGTAGAAGAAACCACGCGTCCCGGATGGGAATGGTGCGCCAGAAAAATCCGAGTAGTGCTTCTTCGACGCAAATGGCCTGGGAGAGGAGATGATGGCACTGGTAAGGTTACGCTTCTGCAGTTTGATGTAATCGCTAGCGGACAGGGAGGCGGGATTGAGCGATGTCACACGGGACAGACGTTCGACTAGGGGACTGGGGAGAAGACATTTCGACTCGGAGTCGTCCAACAATCCTCGTATGCAGTCTGATAAGGCGAGGTCCAGGGTGGAGAAGGCTTCATTGCCTTGACGATTCACATTGGAGAAGCGCTGCAAATCTCATGAGTAGGTTCCATGTTACGGTAGTAGAGCATGCGAGGTAGTTACATAGTATCTGATCCAAGACTCCGAGCCGCATACCCGACGGAGCTTGTCGAGGCCTCGCCACTGTGTCCTTCAAAAATGCAAACCGAATGTGTAGTTGGATTCGCGAGATTCACCAGTTAGGTCCTTGTATGCAGTACTCACCTGAACATGATGCTGATCGATGCCGAGTAATGATACCTCAGCCCCCCTGGTTCAGACTGATCCTCGATTTACGCGCAATCAGAGCAGTTGCTTGCACGACACAGCAGAATATGTTGGTAATAGATGGTATTGGAACACAGTAGTAATTCGTACGGTAGGAGGATGACCGGGACCGGTGAGCGAGGCTCGAGCGACAACGCCCGCGCCTGAGGGAATGCGCAGCCTTCGGCGCTCCGGCCCGAACGTACCCGTTCCTTCCTTCCTTCCACCACTACTTATGTACTGGACTACCCCATGCCCGAAGTTGCGAAGATGAACAGCCCAACATGAGTATAGTATGACTAGCAGGTTTTGCAGACAGGAGGTATTCGAAGTTACTAACAGCGCGGGGTGGCAATCCGAAACATAAATTCCATCCAACGAGTCTTTTTCACCTAGTTACCCGGTACCGCTTGAGCACGACGTTGTTACTTCAGGTCTTCGTGCGATTGGCCATACTGCCCGCTATGTACTGGAGCATCCTCCGATTATCGGACACATGACGGTCTCCGGTGAGCAACGCTGTCCTTCCAACGCAACTACATAGGCACTGATTATGCCGATGTGACATAGCGCGATTTCGCACTGATATTGGGCCCTACCTCACTGAATGCTTGACGATAATGTTAGGTTTAGGCTCAGACGGACCTTGGCCGTGACAGGGTCCTGGTGAGTCTGTGATCAAGTTATCAAGGTATGCGAGTACGACTGCGCTCCATCTCGACATGTTCGCCGTTCTCGGCCTTTTACCCTCCACAGATCAGCTCGAACTTCCCCGTCGCCCAAAGCAGATGCAGGAACTACCCATATCATCAGGCCCACATCCGCCGCACATCTTGTATTAGTACTTTACGACATGCATGCCCCCTTTCTCGCGCCACGAACTATTGTGTTGCCATCGGGGCTTAAGTTCGATGTATTGCGTTGCCTCCTCGGTCCCGGATCCTTGGATTCTCGACATCCTTGTCGCCACCTGCATAACACCATCGTCAACATGGCTCCGAAGCCGTATGTCCGCAGTACAGAGCTCGAGGACGGTCACGATAAACACCAAGCAGCCAGTAATTACCAACCGTGCGTCTGCGCCTCACTCACGCTTGCACCTGCGCCTGACTAACCTCAGGCATTCTTCCTCGGCGCTCTTCGGTGCCAAGCACAACATTTTCATCTCTCTCATCATCGCGCTGAGCCTCCGTGTCCATCCTTGGACTCTCCCGAAGGTGCCTAGGGCCAGTGTCGATGCGTGGAGTACGGCATCTCCACGTGCATTCGTGAGCACGGCCGCCGCATGCGAAGTGACCGCAGCCAAGGATCGAGCGAGTCACTCCGACTTCCTTCTCGTGAGCCCCATTCTTCGACTTCGACGGTGGGCGCGGTCGACTAGCCCTGAAGATGCAGTGACATTCCACGCTTCAACGCTTCTACAAAGATTGATGTCAACCTACCCTCACTCCCGGTGGATTATCAGTGCAGCGGTATTATTTCTGGTTAGCTACGCAACTCCTCTCTGACGTCTCCTCTATCCAATGCCCAGACGCTCCCACAAGAAGCCCGTGGACCGTGTCGACGCGGGTCGATCTGAATGCGTGCAGTTTGCCGTCTGTCAACGAGCCAGGTCCCTTCCCCGACGGTCGCGGCCGACGAGCCCTGGAGATGCGGTGACGTGCGTCGTCGTCGCTCCATTCCTCCTCTCTGCCTCTTGATCCTGATCTGCAACCCGTTCATTTTGGGGCCTTCCGCCAATTGCGATGCAGGACATACACGGTTCCCTTGGCCATATTCAACGCCGCCTCCACCCTCAGCGACACCAGGCCTTCGCCGACTCCCGCTATGTCCACTGCGTAACAACCATACGTGGTTCGGACAGGAAGCAGCAAGCTCTCCGTCGTCCGAGAGCTTTCCGTATGTGAAAGCCCGTAAAGCCCATATCAAGATGCGTCCAATCATACGTACCGCTTGCCGGCAACCCTTCGTTTTCGCGCATGGGCGCACACCATGGTTTCGTCATTCCTCTCACCCGTCGCCCTCAAGGCCTTCCAGATGCACATGCATGGCGGTTTCGGACGGTGTTTCCTGGCCTAGAACCCGGCCGCTACTGGTTCCTGGGAGCATGCGGCTGCGAGCCCTAGCACCTTCTCTACCCGCACACGCCGCCGTGGCGAGTTTCAGGATGCATGATCGTTGAGCCAACCTTGCTCGAGCGTGACATCTCCTTGGACGGTTTCGGGGCACCGACGACCTGGAAGTGACGTCCTACTTACCTAGGATCGTCTGCGCCACGGAGATCTGGCGGCGGACGCTCGAAGCGGAAGCACCGCGAACCAGGTGCCCGGTCCATCGCGCGAATCTGGAAGTGGTGCGTGTTAGCCTCAGGTCTAGGCGCGTAACTGAGACTGCTGTCTTTCAGAGTGCATAGTGCAGGATCACCCTCATTTCGTGGCAGTCTCGATCAGGATTTGGCCCTGACTGAACTCTGTCGTAAACACCCCGAAACGCTCCACGTGCGCACAGTACGTACACACTTGTCACTACGTCTACTGCACCAAGCAGGCTGATGAAAGCACAATATTGCAGTGGACGAGCGCGGACGCAGCAACTTACTAACAATTACTGTGGACGCAGAAGATCGACGCGCGATCAGCAGAACATTCCATGCAAACGTTCTGGCGAGCGGAATCGACGTCGACGCGCTACGCCTGACGTTCTGCGCGGAACTTCCAAGCTCCCGGCTGCCGATTACGCGGCGGCCAGATTCGAAGTCTGAAGTGAGATAGCTTCGCGGCCCCGATCGAGTCGAGGGTGTTGCTAATAACCCTTGCTAACCTCGTCTTGATTGCAGTGCCAGGGCCTTGCCACCGTTGTGCCAGAGCTGTCTCCAACAGGTATGCTGGGCGAGTGAGGCAGGTAGCTTTTGGATTCGGGCGAGGTCTGCTCACTGGGTGATCAGGTCATACCGTCTCCGTGCGCATCCCGCGATACGTGTAGCAAAAACACACGAAGAGGGTTAGCGCGATCGACGAGGACGGGTTCGACGGCGCCGAGCACGGCACGGCGGTATCAATGCGACGAAACGCGTCGCTCACCGCTTAGTCTGTTCCACCCTGTCCTCCCTTCCACTTTCGTCCTTAGTGTGCCACTCCGGGACTCCCAGCTGGCTGGAATCGGAGGCCCACCCAGGTCCACATCAGGACGCAATTATCGAGTAGCATCATGTCGCCGCCACGCTGACGCTCTCTGCAAGGGTCGGCGTGGCTGCGGAGAAGCCCAGACTTTCGCCATAACGTTTGGCCGTACTATTCGGAAGGTATGTATTCAAATTGTTCGTCGGGTGAGTCGTGACTAGTAACGGCCGTAAGTAGAGGGTTGGGAACGGTGCAACCACTATTGTGCAATCGACTGACAAGCGGTGTCATACGTACAATAGGTCCGTATTCGCCTCGTAACGGCAGATAGCCATGGCAGGGAGAATGGAAGACGGGTCCGGGATTATTCCTATGCCGGCACTCCGCGCTGGTCCCTGGACGTGAATAGCACACGGTTTCGTGCGTCTGGACGTGCGGATTCGACCACATATCAAAGTCGCGCGCGGCGAGTCTCGACTCTCCTGGCAGTGACTGTGACTCTGCACTGGCCAGATCCGGGGCAACGGGCAGGGGGATCTGGTGGCGTTTCGTCACTCGTGTCGCGGCGACATTGCTTAGCTCTCTGGCTCAACGTTTCGCCTCAGGTTGCAGACGCTATGATGTCAAAAGAAGCAGCGTGAGTGTTTTGTTCCGTGCTCACAGCCTACAGGCCAGTCACAGAGCCACGGCAACAGGCCGTCCTTCGGTTTTCGCGTCCTCGGAGGAACGGACTTCGGAGGGGGACGAGTCACGCTCGTGTGGGTCCAAAGAGACTGGCGTCGGTGCTTTTAGCAGCTGAAACGGCTCGGATATCGCGCTACGTGACTAGTGCACACCAAGAAGGCTCTCCAGCGCAGATCGATGACGGCCTGCCAGCTGGCGAGCGCGCACGTGGCCGGCGACCAGGGACAATTGCCACGCGAGCTCGGCCGGACGTCGCCTCGAAAAGGCTCCCGTCAGAGCCGGATGCCGGTCCTCGGGCTGCCATGTGCCACTGCCAAGGAGCCGACGCCCGGCGACTGACGGCACAGCCATCTGCCGCTCAATCTCGAGCCAAAAATTCAAATCCGCATGTTCAGCCAGTTCATCTGCGATCTCCCTGTGGCCGCCCGCCGATGGTCGTTTCAGACATGCGTATGTCAAGCAACCACCAGGCCCACTGCGCAGTCCTGTTGCAATTGTCCTTTGCAGGGCACCATCCGCCAATGTGACCTCCCGACGTCGGTCGACGCTTGATATGGCCACGGCGACCAGAAGCAACCCCCGTCGCAGGTGAACCCGCGTGTGCATGCCACCCGCTTGCTCCCTGTTGGAAGTTTCAGGCCCCGCGAGCAGCGACGCAACTGATAGCCTTCGTGACGCGATGACGTGTCGGCGCACCGCTCCCAGCTCAGGCAAGGTGGCTGTAAGTACACCAGTAACTCCCGATGTTTGCTAATCCGCGGCTGGTATGTCTAATGGCGATGACGCCTAGCTTCCAGGCTGTAGGGAGCCCAGGAGGCCAAGAACACCCCACATCGTTTGAGGCCACAGCCGACTCACATATTCACGCTGCCCTGCAGTGTCGGTCTATTGCATCTGCGTCGAGTGTGGTCTAGATCGCAAAATTAACACAGGCGGAGGTCCGGCCCCCGCAACCCCCGCTACTGCGGCTCCTCTCATCGTTTGTCATAGCCAGTCTCTCGTACTGGGCCTCTCAGCCGTGACAACTGCCAGTGATAGGTAGTCCCGGAGTAGGAATCTGTGACGCAAACGTGTGCGCGCGTGAGTGCGGTGACTCGAATCAGCCGTCCATCCAGGATGGACCTTAATTCGCAGAATGGCGATGAGAAGTCTGTTTGGGCCCTGCCTCATCTGTTGCGGTCTCTTGCCTTGCCCACATCTGCGTCCGGTGGGCGCGAATCCGGACTCGTGTCGCAGCGCCTCGGAGGATGCCATTGCTTATGCCAGTGGGCGTGCGTACCGCATCCGTCACGTAGACATTGAAGCAACTCGATTGAGGTTTGTAGTTTGCATTGACTTGGGTGCCCGATCCCCGGTTCCAGGATGCACGTTCGCGCTTCGCAGCTTCTGGTGCGAGGCTGCCCGAATCCCTGGATCGTTAGCCTCGTTAGGGGCGCGGGAGCGAGCGAGTCCTGGTCTAAGAGCGTGGGACGGCGACCGCCCCGCAGCCGGGGCCATCTCTAATCGGGCGTCGTCGTCGGATATCCAGATTCCATGGTGCTGAAACGCGTTACGGCGCGGTGACGGTGACCGGTGACGGTGACGGTGGCCTCCCGCGTCCTGCCAGTGCCCCGTTCCCGCTCGCCCCGTCGCGGGTAACCGTGTTCGTTTCTGTTTACGCCCTAGCGCTGCATAGCGTCGCGGCCCTTCGTTCGAGCCTAAGGCCATGCCTATACAGTTGTAACTGTCGAGGGCCAGCACCTGCTACCTGTTCCACCCACGCGCACGGGAGTGCGGGCCACGGCCTGGCGGCGACCCTGAGTGGGAGTGGGGTGCCGCGCAGCTGGGCTTGCTCCGACGGACCCAGCAGATGGTACGCGTTACCCGTGGCCTGGCAGGTGCGTCCTGGCTCCTGAGAATGAGCAACTCAGATACGCGTCTCATTGCCCTTGCCCCGATCCAGTTCCGCGTGAGCCAGCGCGACTGGCCAGCAGCCAAAGCCGAATATTGGCACTGATGCACCATCGTCACCACTCCCCGCACAGCGACCCAGGACCGCTCCTGCGCATGCGCGTTTGCCCGGGCCCGCGGCCAGGTCCATATAAGCTCGCGCCCCGTCGGCTCTGTCCAGCCCACACCTCCCGAGCACCCGCCTCCGCCTCCGCAAGCCACCTTTGGCCCTTTGTCTCTCTTCTCTCTGTCTCTTTCATCCTCGTCCCGGCTTGAGGCCTTACTATAGCCTTTGGCACTTCGCATTAATACGCTCCGAGCCCTAGCGGTCCCCGCCCTCCACCACTAATTGCACCCGCTCCCGCACAAACTAGCGTTCGAAACCATGGACCCGAGGGTGCGTCGTTCTCCGATGTGTGCTAGTCGCGACTGTGCGCTGACCGACGCCACTCCGGCCACAGTACCAGCAGGCTCACTCCGCCCGCACCGACGAGTCGGACGGGGAGACGTACACCCCGCGCACGCCGCGCCGCACGCCGATGGCGTGCACGTTCTGCCGTGGTACGTACCTTGCTCGTTCCCCTACCGGTCGCGAGGACCCTCGCAGTCGCACGACGCGCTCATTGACGACGGTCTCCTCGTTCCTCCGACAGGACGCAAGCTCAAGTGCGACGGGCGCCCGATCTGCGCGAACTGCAATCGTCGCGGGCTCGCCTGCGCGTACGTCCCTGTGTGAGTACCTCCGTTTCTGCAGCTCTCGCCTCGGGATCTGACCGCAGTCCACCATCTATTCGTTCTGTTTGTTGCAATTCGCGTGCATGCCATGCCATATGTAGCTCCGCGCAGAAGTGAGCGGTTGACGCGCGCACTTGAAGTCGGAAGTGGGAAGTCGAGACCGCCCGCCACAAGCCAACGCTAGCCCTCCTCGTAGCGCGCCACCCCGCCCACTCGCAGGCCGCCTGCCTACCGCGTAACCACCACCACCGTTTCCACCACCGCTTTCGCGACCACCATGACCACACCCGCACACTCACGTCTCGGCTATTAATTTCGCTCAGCGCGGGCGCGCTCTCGACTCCGTTCGGTCTCCCACCTCCTCCGCATCCGTCCGCATGCTCTGGCTTGCTCTATCTACCGCTACCGTCACACGCTCCGGCCCTGGCCTGGATAATATCGACCGTTTTCCTCTCTCCCTCTCTCTATCGTTCTCTCGCAACTGTTTTATCTGTGCATTGTTGTTCAACCACTTTCGCCCTGCTTTGCTAGCCTGCCTCTCTCCCTCTCCTCATCTCGTCTCGCCTCGCCTCCACCATCCTATCTCAACTCCTCCGGCATCGACGTCCCACATCCCACATCCCCGTCCCAACCCTCGCGCCTAAGCGCCTTCTTGGATATCGCACCATTCGCCGCGCCGTCCACAAGCGACGCCCGCGCGCGCACCCTGTAGCTGTAGTTTACTAGACGCCCTGTCCTTCGCGCCCCGTTGCATTAATTCACCGCCCGCCCGCTCCGAGTCCCCGAGCCTCTCTATGTTTGTCGAGCACTCGGCGTCACCCCATCCCGTACTGATATGCCCACTTAATCTGGCTAGCGTAGTATATATAGTCCATACAGTCCCCAATCTATCATCTGAATGAAATACAGTATTGCCAACGTAATCGCGTCGACATCCGGTATGAAATCGCGGGATGCGGCGACGATATATGTATATGAAGTACGCCCAGTTGTCTTGTGTCCGCCTTGCCATTCATTGCAGGGCTCGGCCGGGGATCGTGACATGACGAGTTCTCCTCACTTCTCCAAGTGCACTACTTGACATCCAGGCAGGCGCAGTCAATGAATTCGCCTCTTTGCCGGCACTTCGGTGAGCTCACTGATTCAGATGTGGCCTACCTAGCCTCACTTCACGTTAAATGGTCCTTGTCCGGACCTTGTTGAGATGCGCCACTGTATTGGACAGCAGGGACATGGGAAGAACAGGTACTGGCATGACGTGACCGCGCAGGCCTCCAGGATTGTATATACATACATATGACATCCCAACGACGAGAAAAGCTAGAGTCAGGAAATATGACGCACATTACACACACCGCAGAACCCGACACACTGATCATACACCGCTCCGCAGACCGCTGTACGCAGTACAGCACCAGCACCAGCACGTGCAGCCCACCCGCCCAAACGCTCCAGACAGACTCGAGCGTGCCTGTCAATGTCCAGGTTTCAAATACCTCCAGTCCAACGCCTGAAATAGCCGAAACGACCCTCAGGCGAAGCCGTGATGATGCAGGAACCTGTCCGCAATGTATCTCAGTAAGCATCTCAGCCACCCATCCACGGCCACGGCCACGGAAGACACAACCGCCATGGCAGTACACTGTAATGAACTTGAACCACGGCGATGGTCCTCCACACACAGACTGGGCGCAGCGCACGTACCTCTGGTTCCCGTTCTCGAGGTATCCCACCGTGGTGTTGTAGTCCGCCTCGTGCTTCTCTGCGTACCCCGGGGGCGCATACGACCGCGGCACGACGCCCGCCGCGTTCACGGACACGAGCGTGACCGGGTGGGAGACGAGCGGCTCCTTCGCGCTCGAGCTCGAGCCCGAGCCTGAACCCGAGGACCCCGAGGGCGACGCGGGAGCCCAGCCGGGCGCCTGGAACTGCAACAGCGCCAGGACGTACTGCAAGGGGTACCGCGGGACACAGATCGTGTTATCGTGACATTATCATGTGGCGGGTCAGTGTCAGGATCGTGGTTTCGCAATTAGCATCCGGGGTCGACAGGGCAGAGAAGTCGAGACCGCAAGCGGGGGAGCAATTGTCATCGAGGTTATGTCGCATCGGAGGAGGCCGACATCGGGTTCGTACCCGCGCAGGTCGAGGAAGGGTATATGACAAAGTCCGGGCGTTGGGAACCATGGGACAATGTGCATTGGCAGAATAGGGGGAATCAGCGATCGGCGATGGCTCACGTTACGAGAGCAGTCTCGCAAAATGAGGACGACATTCCGAAAACTCCGGCAGTGCGGGGGCGGGGGCGGGGAACTTGGAAAATCAAGAGCTGGAAGACGACTTACCCGAACGGAGAAACGCGGGTACACGAATCCGATCTTGAGCGACTTCTTGACTTCGAGCTCGCCTTGGAGGACACGCGTGCGGGGCTCGGGCGCACCCTCCGCCGACGGCCAGAAGAAAGCACTCCCGCAAACGTCGGTGAAGGAATTGTTGCTGCGCCCGCCCTCGATGTCTTCGGATATCGCATGTGAGCCGACCAGACGGAAGCGGGAGAGGACGACCCGAATTGCTGAGGGTGTAGCGAGGAGGTCCAAGGCCTGCTCATCGCTACCTTTCACTGTGAGCGTGAGCGGTATTGGGCTACCCAGAGGGAAAGTAAGCTACGTCGAAGAATGGATGGCGTCGGCCGGATGGCAGACATGGGGGACATCAGTATCACGGACGGTATTGAGAGACATTAGGTCGATAGCACTCACCGGCGTAGCAACAGCGAGCTAGACAATTCGTCACTCGAGGTGTCTGATACATGATATGACGGAGAACGCACGGTGCATTCCAGCTCGACCTTGCGAGCATCGAAGACAGTGCCTGCCACCTTCACAGACAGCAGAACCTTCCAGCCCTCGGGGTCCCCTTCGGGACCTACGAGAGGAGAGCCTTCGCGGTAGGCGAGCTGACGCAAAGCCGACGGAGGCTGCGCCCGTGTAAGTGGGACATACGCGAAGTTTGTGGTCAATCTGTACGCAATCCCACGTGGGTCAGAACGACCGACGGTGCCAGTAGTGAAGTCTGGGGGAACTGTACGTCTGGTTAACCCTGAAAGAACTCCTCTTGACCGTGACCACCAGCCTATAGTCGATGTACGCGGGGCTCGCGCGCTCGGAGAAGCTCGGCGGTAAGGGATATATATGGGCCTGCTGCTTCTTGCCTCGCTCAGACACGCTCGTGTCGGCGGGCAACGTGATAGAGAAAGGCCACTTCTGCTTTCCGGTCGTCTTGGACGATGCTGTCTTGCTCCACAATACACTGTTGATGTCAAGGAACCTGATTTCTTCCTGACCGACAGCGGTCACTCCGGCTAATAACTGAAAATAAGTGATCAATGACGGGATGAATATGAGGGGCGAAACAGCATGTACAATGCAGAACAAACATGACTGGTACATCTGGATGGCGGATAACAGACATCCTTTGTTCTGCATGAAGGATTCATACTCGAGTGACATCACACGCGGCCCTGTGCGAACCTTGGTGCAGAATGCTCAGAGCAGAGGAGCTCATGAGATGCTTGGAAATAGGCTGAATACTGAATATGGGATACAGAACGAGAGTGCAACAAGGCCAATGTCGCGCGACCAACGCTGCCTCCGGACCATTCATCTCGTCCCGAAGTCTCGACAGCTAGTGATATCAAGAGAGGAAGCCGTACTCACAGATACGACGACATTCTTCGCCCCGCCCGCCTTATCGAAGTCCACCTCGACCTCCCCTGCGATAGTATCGCGGGAGTAGAAGAGCGGTAAGCCCTTGCCCTCCTTCGCCCGACTCTTGACCCTCAGCCATATCCAGGGACGCCCCTTGCTGTCCTCAAGTTGATGTTCCTGCTGCACGAACTCCTCCTGGGAACGAACGGTGTAGCCTGGGAGCTCCTGATCCGCCAAGTCTGGGTCGATGGTCGGCGGCGGCGGCGGCACGAGGTCCTCGTAAGGAGGTGAAGCACTTTCCGCAGCCATCGTCGTGGAGAGGATAGAGGCCTGAGAAGAGTGGTGGAAAGGACTCAGGAGAGAGAGCTCAAGTCAAGCAGCTAAAGCGGCAGTATCCCAGGCACAGAGTGTTGACGACGCTCACTGGGTGAGAACATGCTGCTTACAAGGCTCGAGAGGGGATAACCGCTACCGCTCGGGATGCAGATAGCTAAGATAGTCACAGGTGTTTAGATGCGCTTCGAGACCCGCCAGTCCTGCCTCCGAAGCATGTGGTCATCGATGCGTGTGCCTGAGAGGACGGTCTTGCAGACTACCAATTGGATGGGGTGTTTCTCCGCTGATTCGTATGCCTAGATGACTTTTGCGTTATCTTTTTGTTGTCGACAAGTACAGAAAAGAGGGCGAGGATAGAGATCTGAGTGATGAAAAGACGCGACATGGACCATGATGGAGGTATGTGCCAGAGAGCGCTCGTGCGTATTTGCGTCACTACGCGGCCCGGCGCGTCCAGTTCCCTCTGCATTCGTGACTTGCTTCTTGCCACTTCGTGTCATAACTCTCTGGGCTCTACTGTGCTCAGGCGACCGCGCTTGGATACCCTTGCGATCCTTGTGCTGCAGGTGAGGACTTAGTACTTCCCACTGTCAACGCGCCGCCCGCGATGCACACCATGTGGCGACGACTTGCTGGGGAACACCTCCCGAAGAGACTGTCATTTCGTGGACCAAACTTCAGCGTTCCAAAACGCTGTATGTACACAGAAAATTATGCAAGTTTTTCGCCGGTACGTCAGCCGTATTGCTGCGCGCGCGCAAGAGGTGACACTGACACCGAGGGTGCACTAGCGTCCTCGAGTCTACGGTCCTAATCCCGAAACACGACCTGTCCCGCTCCGCACGCTCTATCCCGAATGGCTGAGAGAGGAAGACTACGTCGACCTCTCGGACGCACGAGGTATCATTGTGGATCCTACGTCAGGTGTCTCGCAAGGTCACTCGTACACTGCCCCATACATCTCCTACGGGAGGTCCGAACGAACAGTGAACGAGCAATGGTTCATCAAGTACTTCCCGTTCCCCGTGAACACGCGCGGACACTTCTACTTCCGCGTCCACCCCCAGTTCCCCATCGCCGGCGCCCTGCGTTTCCGACTGACGCAGAAGCCCGACCCTCGCGGGGAGACGTTCGCGCAAGCGCAAGACCTTCTGACGCAGTATGGCACCCCATGGCAGATACCGCTCCTTGCGCTGGCTTCCACCTCCCGGTATGACGTTGTGCAGGAAGCGCTTCGACTGGACGGGTTCTTCCCCGCCGGCACGTTGGAATTGTGCCAAGACATGTGCGAGCGGGTAGAGCAGAGGAAGCGGGTTGGGGCGTTCACCCAGTTCGTTTACAACACGCGGAACCCCTTCTATCTGGATCTGAAGAGGACGAAGACTGGCATCACCCTGGTCGGGCAGAAGGATCTCATAACATTGGATCAACGAGAGCTGTTCGGCGGCGTGAGGCGAGACAAGATCAAGTCATATCTCAACCCGTTCTACTGTATGCCTCTCGCCTTTGGATCTTCGATGGAGCCGTTACTAATTGACTTGCTTTGTCGGAACCTCCGTAGCGGGGATCATCCTGTGCCGTTTCGAGGCTGCTGAGGGTCAAAAATCGGTTCACATGCGCGTCCTCCGCGTCATCGAACCTGTTCGTATGCAAAGGCGCTACATAGGCCCAATCAGCCAACCTGTCGTAGGCGACTACATCCGATACTACGGAAAGCCGATGCCATTCTTGGCCGAGGGCAAGGACGGGAGCCCCGGGGAATACAGCGCGTGGACCTATCGTGACCCCACATCGCCCTACGCCCATCTGTGGGACTGGAAACTGTGAGTGTTTGTCTGCGCGTAGTGTTCGGGAGTAGAGTGACTGACAGGCGATCTTCTTAGCCTCATCAAGCGGGCCAGAAACCAGGGGGTGCATCTGCCGTGGGATAAGGAGGCAGTCCCTCCTCCATCGGCGAAGAGGCTGAGCCTGTAGCCCGGGGGATGCTGGGTGTGGTGCATTACGGTACATTAATTAGTACTTAGAGACTGTAGAGTACTGTCGGCGGACCAATCGCAGTTGTTGCAGTCTGAGGTTAGGGTTTGAGGGATTGCACGTGAAGGCGGAAGAGAGGAAGCCGGGGCCGGAGACCGATTCCTGCTCTCGTCCGAAGCGCACTCCGAGGTCATTGGCCAAGCGTCCTGGTGCCCCACGGGGTACAGTCCACTCGACTTGTACATATATCGACGCTCTCCGTTCTTCCCCCTCCCCCGCTTTTCTTTTTGCCAATACCCCTCTTCTCCTCATCACCCCGGCGGTCGCGCACGAAACGATGTCCAAACCGACGCAGCTCACCCCGTTCGGCTACGCACTGGCCGGGGCACTGGGAGGATGCTTCAGCAACGCGTGAGTGTTCCATTCAATGTCGTGCACACTCCTCGGCGTTGGATCCCGGCTCGGGTCCAATAACAACATCTCTATTCGCGTCCATCTCCCATCCAAGTCTGCTGTTATGTCTCCTGCCTTGACCGTACTCTCGTTCTGGTCGCTGCACATATCCTCGTTACCGTTGTCTGGAGTCATGGTCGCCGAGGACCGGTGCATCGTTCGGTTCCGGTCGCCCCGCCTGGTCAAGTGCATGTCAGGACACGCTTCTATCGTAACCATGGCCCGGACACACTGTCGAGCACTGACCGCGTCCGCAAGCTGACATTCGCGTCAAGGTATCACTGAGAGCGAACTCATCGGTGGATGAGACGCGTGCTGACGGAGCAGCGCTGCGAGCACAGTGGCCTTGACAAATCTGTGGTGTAGGAGGAGGAAGTAAGCCGGCTTGAATGGTGATTAGCGGCCTGCACATGGCGCTGCTCTGAGTTGTTGTGCACGCGCTGGCTTTGCTCCCGTGTAAACCACAAACACGTTACTGACCACTTCTCGTCACCAACAGCCTCGTTTACCCTCTCGACATGTATGTGCCTCTGCCCTCTGCAGCATGAGGGTAGTCTGACAGTCAACGCAGCGTGAAGACGCGCATACAGGCAGCAACCGCAGAGTCCGGCGCGTCAGATGAAGAGAAGCTGAGCATCCTCGGCGTTCTCGAGCGCATCCTCCGCGAAGAGGGCTTCATGGGCTACTACAAAGGCTTCATGGCCACCATGCTCAACACCTTCTCCATGCGTAAGCATCCTTCTCGAAGCCTTATCCGGGGCATGCCGATGACGTCTTGCCTCCACTAGAATACGCGTACTTCTTCTTCTACTCCTTCGTCCGCTCATCCTACATCAAACGTCTCGCTGCAAAACGTCCAGCAGGGAGCGCAGCGCCCCCGCTCAGCACCGCGGCGGAGCTTCTCCTCGGCGCAGCCGCTGGTGCCATGGCACAGATCTTCACCATCCCCGTCGCAGTCATCGCGACGCGGCAGCAGATCGGCCGCTCGCTCGACGGCCCCAAGAAACCCAAGTCCAAGGGCAAGGGCAAGGCCGCCGAGGGCGACGTCGAATCCAACGGCTCCGTCTCGGACGGAGAGGAAGACGAGTACGACGACTCCTTCCTCGGGGTCGCGCGCGAGATCATCGCGGAGGAGGGCGTGTCGGGTCTCTGGCTCGGGTTGAAGCCCGGTCTGGTGCTGACCGTGAACCCGGCGATCACGTACGGGATGTACGAGCGCGTCAAGAGCGTGATGCTCATCGCAAAGGGCGAGACGAACGCGAACGCGAAACTGAGCCCGTGGATGGCGTTCACGGTCGGGGCGCTCAGCAAGGCGCTCGCCACTGTCGTACGTCTCTCCCTCCACCTACCTTGCCTTCCTGCAGGAACGGCAGTGCGATTTGCAGAATCCATTGAGCTGACATGATCCGCCGTGCGGGAACAGGTGACGTACCCGTACATCATGGCGAAGGTGCGCATCCAGGCGCGTTCGGCAGACGCGGAGGACGCGGAGGAGGAGCACCTCTCGCTCCCCAAGCATAATAAGCCGCACCACAAGTCGGGCCACCACCACGTCGGCGCGCTGACCGTCCTCGCGCGCGTCTGGAGGCGGAACGGCTTCCTTGGCTGGTATCAGGTGCGTCTTCCTGTCTTCCTGTATGTATGTATGCGTGGATGGAGCTGACAGTTTGGCTTCTTCGCAGGGTATGAGTGCGCAGCTGATCAAGGCGGTGGTCACGCAGGCGTTTTTGTTCATGTCCAAGGACCAATTCGAGCACTGGGCCCTTGCGATCATGGTCCTCTTCTACCGCTTGCGGAGCGCAAAGCCGTGATGAGGGGAGCTGAGTGCGATATTCTCTGGTCGTGTAGTGGAGGCTGTGGAAGATTTTTTGTGTATGGTGTACGGTGTGAGGTAGCCGATCTAGACATAATCTTATATTCTGATTGGATACTGGATTGGATGTCGGGATTTGCAACAGCAGACGCGAACCCTTCGAAACATATCATGGCCGCGGTATGATAGGTTGACTACCAAGTTCTACTAATATACTTCTTTTTCATGCGGAAGCACAGCACCGTAGGCTTCCCGGGGAGGCCTGAATCCGACCGGATGTAAAGGGTGAGATTGCCCTTTGGTATGTAGGATGTATTGTCGCTATATGTATGCCCTCCTTTTATTGTTCAGATACGTCTTGGCCCTTACTAGTTAGCCATAGAGGGGCCATATCAGGCGTGTCCCATATGTATCCGTACAAGAGAGCAACTCCTTTTCACGGAGGATCGTATATTACCGGGAATTACAATGTACATGATGAAGGTAGCATTGTACACGCACTGAGAAAGTATCCAACTGCAAAATCGTTCCGGTGAACATCTACAAAAAGGTGGCAGTAGCCAGGGGCTCAGTGTAGCATACATGACTATAGGTATCTGCAGGGACGTCGTCCCGGGCCATATGCTGGAAACGGTGTTTCCACGCTTGCAATGTGATGCTAACATGACGATCGAGTCGCAAGTCAGACCAACCAGCAGACTCCAAGACAAAGCGTCACACAGCTCACCTCCTAACTTGCTCTACCGCATCGTGATACTCCGAGGGGCTGCAGTACGGAAACGCACTTGAGGAGGGCACATCGAGGGAAAACTCAGCGAGCGGGTACAGCTTCGCAGTGTTCTGCCCAGTCCAACCCAAGGTGTCCGCGATCAGCCGCCACTCTAGAGCCGTCTCGCTTTGCGCTAGAGGAACGAGAGCAGGGAAGATGAGTACCAGTCTTAGCACAGTCCGACAAACAGTCAAAGAAACACATAGGAGCACTCACCACAATCAGCTAACCGCGGGTTCCCGTCCCAATAAGTCCTCGAGAGGTTAGCCGCCGCCAGCGGATGGACGTACGACGCCCTCGCGTGGTCAAACATGCTGTTCCGTCGCTGGATCCGAACCGACACGTCGCCGTTCTTCCAAAAGTGACACCCGTCGATGGGGAGCGGCGGGTCGGGCTTGATCTCAACTGCCACTGGGGAACTTGAACTTGGACTTGAGCTGTCTGCACCGTGACCGTGACGGTCGATCGGGACGGACGTGATGGACGACTGCGCGGGCGGCGGTGTTGTTGCTACCAAGAAGCATCTGTAGAGTGCAGAGGCGTCGAACGGGGTGCATATGGAACATAACTGAACAAGCAAGAATGAGCTTGCGACCCGTCGAATATCCGAGCGTGAGCGACTCACCTGAGCGCAGAGGGCGAGACACTGCACGGGACCGATCGCACGGACAGCCTGCATCTCTTCCGAGTCCGGCGAGATGCCGGGGACCGCCTCTGCAAGCATCTTCTCCCCTTGCAGCGTCAACACGCCGAAGAACCCGGCGCGGGGAAACAGCGTCCTCGTTTCTCTATAAGTTTGTAGGTCAGACATGGTTAATTTGGCAGAGTCAAGGTGGGATATTGTGTTCAACGAGGAAGGGCGCGAGCGAGCAGATGGGAGGGAAAGGCGGGGGCAATTCGCGAACTTAGGGGGTTAAGTACGGGAGCAAGTCCCATCGGTTCCGAGTCCGCGCGGGACCATAGACTTAGCCCCGCATGTCGGTTTCGTCTGGGGTATCCGCGGGAGTGACGTACATAGACCGATCGAACGCAAAGGCTGTGGACAGTCAGAGAGGGAGGTCCAGCATACAGTACGATGACCCGGTCGCGATCAGCCTCGGAGCTCGAGATGTGCTGTGATGAATGCGATAAATATATCACACAAGATTGGACGCGAAGCGGGGGATATCTACAGGAATTGCGAGAGCGACGGATGTATCATACTGTACACGAGTTGTAAGCAGGACGACTATGTAGCTGGACGTCTATGAATCTACGTGATGCGATTAGAGAAGAACGAGACGGCATCATGAACGGGAAGAGGTAATGGAACGAGAACAAGGATGATAACATGGGATGAAACGGAAGAAGTCGTGAAATCGTACAGCGGAAGTCCATTCATTAATAGCTATGTGGGTTGTCGACATCAAAGGCTGGTTAATCGGGTCTTCTGGACGCACGGAAGGATATCTTGATCGTCCGAACGTCATACTGGCGAAGAATTACGGGCGGCGAGGCGCTGTATTACTTTACTGACGTCGTCCAGCACAGGTCGAAGTCGTGGGGCGCCCAGCGCTTAGTACGACTGGGACATGTCGGGGACCTGCGATCCCACCCCAGTGGGCTGGATGACGGGCGAGGACAACTTGAGTGTGTCCATCGCAAGACTGAGCGGGTCAGTCGGCATAGAACCATAAGCCGCTGGCGCCTGCTGAGGGTTGAGGTAGTTGCCGAAGAAGACCTCCGGGCTGGTGCATGCCGACACCGCGCGACGCATGCCGGTTGAGAGGTATGTGAGGCCGACTTGGTATGCAGCTGAGGAGGTAGAGCATGCGTTAAGATAAGGATACTAGTATCACTGAATGGGGGAGAACGTACCGTTCATCCAGCCGAAGCCCTCTCTTGGCACCATCTTGAAGTCGATGCCTTGGTTGCCGTACTCAGCGTCGACGAGGTGCGACAACTTGACTGCGTCGAACTTCTCTGGGACGACGCCGTTGAAGTCGACGAAGGCGGTCGTCATCCTATTGCGCAATATAAGTGAAAGAGCAAGGAAGCAAGCGGCGAAAGATCCCTTACATGTACAACCACCTGTACGCCAGGCGCTGTGCATCCTCAAGGTAGCCATATCGCTCAAGGCCGACCCACGCCATGATCTGGTGCGGGGGCCAGGCATACCTGAATGTGGGATGATCAGTGAGGATATTGCAAGAAAGGCCGACAAAGACACTTACGGGTAGTCCCACTGACGGTTCGGCCGATCGAGCGAGATCTTACCGCGCGACTCCTCCGTTCCAGATACGAGACCGCCCAGCACCTCGAACTTCTTGAGCGACTGCGAGCTGCATGGGAACGTTCAGCCGAGACAAAGCAGACGAAAGAAACTGCAAGAACGCACATGAGCTTCCAGCACTGCTCCTCGCTCGCGCACCCGGCCCAGAGCGTCCAGAACGCGGTCACACTCTCGTACAAGCTCTGCTTCTCCTGCACGGTGTCGTAGTCAAAGTACAGCGCCTTGCTCTCGTTCCAGCAGTACTTGTCGATGATGCCCTTGCGCCACTCTGCGCGCTGGAACCACTCGTCGCTCTTCTGCAGACGGCTCTTCGAGCGCTCCCACCTGCTCTTGTCCGCATACGACTCCGGGCTCGGGGGGAACGGTGTGAGCAAAAAGTCCTCGTCCAGCTCCAGCTCGTCGTCGAACACCTCCCGGATCGCCGTTCCGATGTCGACCTCGTACTTGTACAGGAGTGCCTGCAGATCGATCGTCCCCAGGTTCGCACAGCGCTTCTCGAACCGGTACGTCGTGTCGTGCCCGGACTCGCGGACCGCGCGGTCGTGCAGGAAGTACTCGTCCAGCGCGGGCTCCTTGATCGACCCGTCGTTGTATCGCTCGCTGAATTCGAGCACGGAGAGCCCGTGCTTCGCCGCATACGGCTCGAGGATGTGCGTGAAGTGCGTGGCCTCCGTCTCGGGAGGGATACCGAGACCGTCGGGACGGAAGCGTGAGAGACCCGTCTTTGGGTCCATGCGGGGCTCGGCGACCCAGATGGTGTGGTACTCCTTGATCGCGGCCTGAATGGCGCGCTTGAGCCACTTGCGGTTCTCCTCCATGTCGGAACGGTCGAGCTGGTTGTAGATCTGGAGGGCCATGTCGGTGAGGAAGGGTGGCTGTGTGCGGCACAAGTAGTAGCTTCGAGAACCGTTCAAGATCTTGCCGTAATGCTTGATCTCGAAGATGAAGTGGTCGACCATTCCCTTGGCCATGTTGACATAGCCGTCAACGAGTAGGCCAAGCGAGATGAAGTACGAATCCCAGTTGTACAGCTGATGTTGTCATGAGTACCTTATATATACTCCGATGACTCGCGCCGCCTACCTCGTTGAACCGCGCACCTGGGACGATGAATGGAATGCCTTTCAACGTCTTGCCACCCTTGCTATCATTGACCTCCTGCATCGCAAGAGCCAGAAGACCGGGCTTGTTGTTGAGGCTCTTCACGAACACGGGGTCATCAGGGACCTGTGGAAGGACCTGGACGTCCAGGTTCAGATGGGGCTTCTCCTTCGCAACCTGGCGATAGTACTCGGCCATCGCAGGTTCTCCGTGAGGCACGTATATACGTGGGTTGACGCGTCCTGTGCGGTTTTTGGGGTCGGCACAGATGATCTCCAGTCCTTCTCCGTCAATGCGACGCGTCAACGCATTCCAGAACGAGTTCTTGATCATACGCGAGAGACGGTCGACCGGGTTTTCCGTTAGACGCGCTTCATCGAGCACGATGCGCTTCCGGCCGTGGTCTCGGGCAAGCGCCAGCTCTTGCAGGAGGTTCGACAGCATGTACGTTCCCTACATGACGATGTCAGTTAGTAAGCTTGTTCGACGGAGATTATCTTGCGTGTAACGAGCGCAGCCAACGCGGATCTCGGAGCGCCCTAGTCGGAGCAACAAGTCGACGAACACCCCAATCGACCTCTCATGAACGCGTCAATCAACATCTCAATTGACAACCCCACAGGGTGGTCGGGCGCGACGCGCTCAAGGTCCGCACTACCCTCGCACATTTCAATCTGCCCGCGCATACAGGAGACTGAACCTTATACCATACACTGCTCTGCTAATGCGGGGCGGTATAGACAAAGGGGGTGGAGGAACTGGCCACACAGGAGAAAGGGAGTACTCACGCGAATGTCGAAACTCTTGAAACCGTTACTCGTTGCGGTGCCAAGAGCCATCAATTTCGGGCCAGCATCCGTGACAGAGATCTGGAAGTCGCCGTCAGTGTCTTCCTGCTCGAGGACGACCCGAATGGTCTCCTCCACGTCAATCAAGAAGCGGCGGGGCGCAGAGCCCTTCTCGTCGTGGGACATGCGACGTGCTCGGTGGTGGGTGGCATCCTGGAACACAGGGGGGCGTTTTGGGTTGTATCCGTGGGCGAAGGACTGTATGGAACAAAGACGCGCGGTGGGCGATAGTGAGTCAAGGCTGCCCCAACGCATCAACCACAGGGTACCTACCGCGCTGTATGTCCGCCCACGGCTGAAGCGTTCCTCGCCACCATAGTAGGTGCTGGCCTCGCTGTTGACAGGGCGGTGTTGCTCATCGACGAAGTTCACGCCGGTCGGGTGGGTGAGTGCGGGGGCCATGGGGTATAATGAGTATTGGCAATGGCAGAAAAATGAGGGAGCGGGAGACGCGGGGGGCGAGAGACGAGAACGAAAGCGGGAACGATAGGCGTATAAGTCAAGGAGAGGGCGTCGGGGATGGTGGTGGTGGTGGAATTATAGGTGATGAAAGAAGGGCAGAAGTGACGAATTGAACGGTGGTGCAGTATTAACCGAGGCTCGGAGCGCGCGCCGGCAGTACCGTATGTCCCTGCCTGTGATTCGCCGATCGCGTCTATATGCTCTTCTTCGCTGTGCTACACGGTGTGCTCGCCCTCGGAGTCGTCGACGGCAGCAGTAGAGAAGAGAAGATCCCAGCCACGCTCGGTGCGCCCTTATATGCTTCGCGCGCGTCCCCTCGCGGCGTCCAGCTGACCACCGAAACAGTTACGGCAACCGCTTCCCCAGCCTTCCCCGCAGTTTATTGGGCACCTCATCTCGGCGTCCAGGGCCTCGCACGACAACCACGAATTGTGCCATCCATCCAGAGCAAATGCCACACTTCCGCGCGTCTTCCCCACACAGACGCGTCCCCGCACTGCGCCGTGTCCCTTTCGGGTCCCTGGGTTTTCACAGTGTTTGAACCGCGTTGCCCCATCCGCCACATCGCTCGTCCTATGGCATGCTTCCTTCCCAGGGAGTGGCATCTGCTGAGCATGTCAACCACAAGGAACAATGGCCATGATCCGGCCTGGCAGCTCTGCCCTGACAAATGCACTCTCGTCGGCCCCGGTGCGCCCTCATCCTCTATCGCCGGACTGATACGTGCATGCTATCCTCAGGTGTCTTTCTCGCGGCCCTGTGCCTCTCATGCTTGACATTGCGATACAAGGGACAGAGGCACAGGTAAGTCGTACCTCATTATCACGATCTTGCCCATTTTTTCTCGAGGTCGTCGAAGTTTCTGGGCGGCATCCATGGTGGACCGTCTTGGGCCTCGGCGTGTAGATCGTCCGTATCCCGAGTCGATCTGCCATTCCCCTGGAGTGCAGAGGAAAATCGATCGCGTCTCCATGATCTCATACCACGTAATACGTTCTCTGAGGTAATCGCGCATGTCGTGGAGGAACTGCTGTGTTCGTTGTAGACGATGCATCCAACAGAACAATCTCGAGACACTTCCACGGCGAAGGTATCGTTTGCGATTCATATGCAACTTCGTGCCTGCACGCTTGCGCGAAGAGTCAGAACTTCCTCGGTCAGTAACAGGAACACGGCTCGTGGTACGAACTCTCAATTAGATCCCCCAACCGCACAACGTGGCTAAGTTCTGCTCCCACCGAACCTCTTGCGATGAGAGATGGCCAATCTCCGGTCTTCGCGATTGTGCATAAGTACGTGATTGAGCGACTGCCTAAACGGCAGTATGTGCAACTTCTCAGAACCTGAACCCATCTTCATTCAGGAGTCAACCCACAGTCATGCGTCTGTGTCGTCTTTCCGGTGAAGCGGGATTTCCAAACGACCGTTGGAACTGGCAATCTTCGTCGAAGCACAGACATAACGCTCTGATTGCTTCGTCCGCCCGGGAAAGTGGAGCTTGGACGGTAGCGTGGCATGTTCAGCGTTTCTACCGCATGAATTCCTCCAGTGAAGTCGCACAATTTTCCAGGGTTGCTTTTCGCGACCTGGACGGTATTCTCGCCGGACGCAGGACCATGTTGGCCATATGCGCAAGTTGCTGAAATGAGGGTTCTAGATCGCAGGGCAGCCCCAGGACACAAAGGAGGACCTGCTCGGTGATCAACACACTGAGAAAGCAATCCTTACATCGACCGCCCTATGCCCACCGATATCGTTATCCGAGCCTCGATGCCAATTCTTCGAGCTTCGAGCCTGACAAGGTGCGCTGGTAGCTCGCACGGCGGGGCGTTATCGATACCTTTGACGTCAAAGCTTCGCGTCGGACGGACATTGCATTCATGCCGACATCGGACATCCCCACCTCAGCCTGGCACTTGGTAAATCCGCACAACTGGAGAGGATACTTAGGGCGCGCCGACAGTATGCCGCCGCGCCTGAACATAGGAACGTGTTGCGGTTGACGTCAAGCACGCTCCTCGCCCCCACCATGCGCCCCCTCGAGCCCCCTCCTGAGGCAGGTCCATCTCTGCGCGACCTCGCAAACACGATGACGTTGCCAGAGAAAGCGGCGACGATCGAAACGTTGGCGGCGAGATAAGCTATAGGCTTGCATTATGTACAGAGTATGTACAAAGCAGAGTCGCGCATCGTGATTGATGCGAACGCATAGCGGGACGATTGGACAATGTGCATGGCGTGCTCAGGCTCGGAAGCACGGTCGCGAGCTGATCGCGAGGACTCGGTTCGATATGGGCGTATCCGCAGAGCAACAGGAGGAGCACGCGAGAATATTGGTGGCCCACGGCTGGCCCAGACAGGCTCGCGGGCTGCTCGATTGTGGGCAGCTGGCCATGGGGCACGGGTAAATGACCTTGCAGCGAAGCCCGTGCGACCCGCTCGGCGCGTGCAGGGCTCAGCCTCAGGCCTGGCGGAAATACACCGTTCCTCGTCGCTTAGCGCGATGTACAACTTCCCAAGAGCCCTCACGTCCTCGTCTGTGCACGATACTCCAGCGGCTTCACCACCGCCCCGATGAGCTCGACCCCGAGCATGGTGGCGCAGCACCCCTTCCGCTTTCCGGACACGTCCCGCTCACCCAGTGCCACCCCGCTCGACCTCCTCCAGCAGCTCGAGTCCGCGAATTCCTCCGTGCCAGCAGCGTCCAGCAGCCCGGGGTCTCTCGGCGACGTCCTGAACAACCCGCACCTCGAGCTCGTCGTCACCACCCTCCTCCCTGCGGCCGTTGCTCTGCTCGGACTCGCCTTCGACCTCCTCTCGCGCCTTCCGTACCCGAGGTCCGTCCAACGCGCCGCACGCACACTCACCAGCCCGTTCCGCAACTTTTTCACCCTCGCCGATGTCGAGGCGCCGACTCCATGTCCGCTCCACCGCGCGCCGTGGAAGGCGCGCGCACTCGTGCTCGGATCAGTCGTGCAGAGCGTAGGCTGGCTCGCCGTGCTGGCGTACAAGGAGGAGGTTGGCGAGTGGCACGGGAGCGTCAGAGCAGGCGTCGCGTTCTTGGCTTGGGTGCGTGCAGTTCATCGTCGTCCGGAGCGAGGAAATGGTTCGCTGATGCCATGCGGCGCTGAAGACGATCGCGTTCACGCGTGTCCTCGTTAGGCCCCCAACGACTACCCCTTACCTGCTCATCTTGTTCTACGCGACGTGTGCGGTTGCGGCGTTGTATGACCTTGCGCTGGACGTGCTCGATCGTCCTCTTCGACCCGGCGCGATCATCTGGGATGCGATCCAGCTGGGCGTTGTGTCCCTGCTCGTTTGGTTCGCCGGGACGTACCCGCTGCAAGATGTCTGGCCATGCCCGAATGTTGCGAAGCCCACAGATGTGCGTTTCGCTCAGTTTCTGACGTTCACGCCTCGGGTCTCAACCGGCGCTTTTCCAGCCGTCGTCCAACGAATTCACTATGCCGGAGGACAGTGCGAACCTGTGGTCCTGGTGGACGTTCTCCTTCGTGGAACCGCTCTTCAAGGTGTCAAACTCACGCCGAGTCAATGACGAAGACGTGTGGACTCTGTCCCCGTTCTTCACCCACAAGAATCTCTTCACGAAGTACCTACAATATACCTCGGAGTAGGCCTCAAATTTTGTTCTGCGAGTGTATGAGAAGCTTATGACCTCACAGGCACCCCGAACATTCTCTGTTACGTTACTTAATCCGATCGAGTTCTCTCGACCTAATTCTGGATGTCGTACTAAACACCTGGAGCGCAACTATCGGTGAGTGTCGGATGCTCTCTGCGATACGAACGTGATGCTAAGACATCGGACTTATAGGCTTCGTACCTCCTTACGCTCTGCAGCGGATCCTGCAAGCACTCTCGGACCCTGCGCCAAACGCCAAGAGCACCGCATACTTCTTCGCAGTCGTTGGCTTCGTCGCCAACCTTTCATTCGCGCAAGTGGACGTCAACAGGTTATGGTTCACACGGCGATGTTACGAACGCACCAGAGGCCAGCTGTTCTGCGCGCTGCACTACAAGTGAGATTTTGCCATTTTGCGGTGAAATGTCGCTGATGTGCTGTTGATCGTAGAGCGTTGAAGCGACGGGATTTCAGCGGGAAGAGCACGAAGAAGCCAGAGGATGACACGGACGACGATGAGGGCAACGCCGACCTTGGAAAGATCGTCAACCTCATGCAGTAAGTCCATCTCGACGACTGCGATGTATCGTCGATTAACGAACTGCAGAGGCGACGCATACGCCGTGGCATATCGCTTCTGGCAGTTCTCTGGGTTCTTTTTGGCACCTGTCCGCTTGACCATCGCGTTGATCTACCTCTATCGGTCAGTCTTCTACTGCGCCTGTGTTTTCTTTGACCCGTAGAGTTCACTGAGCGTCGCATACATACAGCATACTCGGTTGGAGCGCCTTCGCTGCTGTGATCGTGACAATCGTCGTATACTTGCTCAACTGGCCGCTAGCGAACTACGACATCTACGTACGTGGCGATCCGCGTGGAGGGGAAGGACAGGATCTGACGACCAGTATGCATACAGCTCATGCGCCAAACCTGGAAGGCTTCCGATCGACGCATGAACACGGTCAACGAGCTCTTCCAGAACATCCGGTTCCTCAAGTTCTACGGCTGGGGTGACTAGTCTTTCGTTCTTTTGGACTCAAGCTCTGCTTATGCGTTGATGTTCTGAATTGCAGAGTTCCGATGGAGCGAACGAGTGCAACAGGCACGAGACAACGAGCTCCGTTGGCGGGTCAAGTCCAATGTCGTGGACGTCTTCATCGGCTTTATCTGGAGCTGGATGCCCTCGGCGACCGCCCTCACGACGTTCGTCTGCTACACCGTCGTGGCGAAGGAGCGGCTGACTGTTGCGGTCGCGTTCACGGCGATCGCGCTGTTCTCTTACCTCCAAGGGCCCATGATGGAACTACCTGACCAGGTCCGCGCTATGCTCCATGGTGAGTCTCTTCGGCTCACTCAAGCAAGCATGTTCTTTGTTGTTGATCCATACCGGCCTTGCAGCATATGTCAGCATGCAGCGTATCGAGAAGTTCCTTGACGAGCCAGAGGTACCGGACTGGGCGACGTCACTCAAGAGGGACGGCCAGCCAAGCTCGTCCAACGAGGCGGAGGTTGGGTTCGAGAACGCCAAGTTCGAATGGGATATTGCGACAGAGGACGCCCCGTCAAGATTCACGCTAGGTCCGCTTGACATCAGGTTCCCGCCTGGGAGGTTGTCACTGGTAAGCGGCCCGACCGGGTCAGGGAAGAGCGCATTGCTCGTCGCGATGCTCGGAGGTACGTGTCTGAGTCCAAATCTTAGTTGTCATTGACATAGTGGCTGAATGCTTATTGGTCATGTGTCCCGTAGAGATGCATTGCACGTCAGGCCGCGTTCTGCTCAGCAAAGCTGGGCACCAGGTGGCCTACTGCGCACAGAACCCGTGGCTGGAACATGCCACCGTTCGGGACAACATCATCTTCAACTCCGGGTATGGTTATGATGAGCTGCGATATCGGGCTGTCGTGGACGCTTGTGCCCTGGAGAAGGACTTCGAGATCTTCCCTGCTGGCGATATGACAGGTTCGTTTTCTGCGATGGGTGTCTGGAGGAAGGTCTGATTGCGTCCCACTAGAGATCGGAGAGAAGGGGATCACGCTCTCGGGTGGCCAGCGCGCTCGGATCGCTCTCGCTCGTGCTTTGTACTCTCCAGCGAAGGTGCGCATATCGTTGATCCTGAACTGTGTGTGTCATCTGACTGTATGATTGTAGGTTATCCTCCTTGACGATCCGTACGTCGCCTGCATACCTGCGCCTCTGCCCTTGCGCTAACGTCTCACAGGCTGGCCGCGGTAGACCTCCACACTGCAGCCCACCTGGTAAAGAAGGCGTTCTCGGGCGATCTCGCCCGCAACCGCACCATCATCCTGGTCACTCATCACATCAACCTTTGCTTACCCATTGCTGCTCACCTCGTTGAGCTCTCGTCCGGTGCAGTCTTGCGCAACGGCTCGACAGCTGATCTTCGTGAACGTAATGAGTTGGAGAAACTCGTGGAGGCAGAAGATACTGCCGTAGAAGACACCACGGAAACCTCCTCGGCCACGACGACAGATGTGGAGCATGAGATTGACCTGGGCAAGTCAAGGGCGCCGAGTATTCATTCGAACGATAAGGGCAAAGGGCGGTCCACGCCTCACAACGACAACACGAGGGCTGGCAAATTGATCGATGAGGAGTCCCGTGCGGAGGGACGTGTCTCCCTCCGCACCTACTGGACTTATATCCGCGCCGCCGGAATTATCTGCTGGATACTGACGTTCACACTGATGCTCATGCTTCGCGTCATCAACATTGGTTTCCAGGTAAGCGTGATGGATAAATAATCCGCAACATAAAGGCTCATAGACGATGCACAGTTCTTCCTGGCGAGATGGGGCGAAGCATATGAGAAAGGCGGTCCCGTAACCGAGCTCAGCGGTATACAAGTACACGGCATCCTGGACGGCCTCCCTCCGCCCGACGAGAACGTCAAGCCATGGCTCATGATCTACTTGTACATCTCGCTCTCTGGTGCTCTTGTGGTACTGCTGTACATCTCTCTCGGGTATTACGCGAGCTTGCGAGCCTCCCGGTCTCTCTTCATCGCGATGCTACAACGTCTCTCTCGTGCTCCTTCGCGATTCTTCGACATCACCCCCATCGGTCGCATCCTCAACCGCTTCACCTCCGATATCAACACAGTTGACCATGCACTGCAGTCCTCGGCAAGCGCCGCCCTGTCTGGCACGATGAATTTCGTCATCTCGTTCTTCGTCGTCGTCTCTATCGTGCCCTCCTTCGCGCCCTTCGCGCTGTTCATCGCATGGCTGTACATCCGCCTCGCGCCGTCGTACGTACGCGCGTCGCGCGACCTACGCCGCCTCGAGTCTGTGTCGCTCTCGCCGGCCTTTGCGGGCTTCGACGAGCTCCTGCGCGGGCTGCCGCACGTCCGGGCGTTTGGCATGGAGGAGCGGTACCAGGACAGGTTCTACCAGCGCGTGGATAAGTTCCAGTCGTTCGACCATGTCTATGTTCGTTTGTCCCTCTTCCTCAATATATTTTCGTGCGTGCGTGACTGACGAGGCGTGGCAGTGGCTCATCGCCGGGTGGCTGAACTGGAGATACGACTGTTAGTTTCCTTTTTGCGTGAGGCTGTCTCCCCGCCGTGTTACTGATATTTCGGGCAGGCCTTGGATCCCTGGTGGTGTTCATGACCACGTTGTTCGCCCTCGGCAGCTCGGTGTCGTCCGGGCATGCGGCACTTGTCATCGTACAGGCCGGCATCTTCGCAGAAGCCTCGAGACAGCTCGTCCGCGTGCTCGCGCAGGTTGAGCTGGACTTCAACTCGGTGGAGCGTATCATCGAGTACCTCGACGTTCCGCAGGAGGCCCCCGCGGTAATTCAGGAGAAGCGTCCACCAGCGGCTTGGCCGTCCAGCAATGGCGAGCTCATCGTGCAGGACCTTGTTGTCAAGTACGCTCCACACCTCCCTGCCGTCCTCAAGAACGTCTCGTTTTATGTCAAACCAACAGAGAAGGTCGGAGTGGTGAGTACTGATCTAAGTTAAGTGAGTGTGCGAATGACTGATCATATCGGCTGCCGTAAGGTTGGGAGGACGGGATCAGGAAAGTCCACGCTCGTGATGTCTCTCCTTAGGATCATTGAGCCGAGTGGAGGTCACATCATGTACGTATACTCCTCGTGCAAGTATCTTCTGTACTAACGGTCGGTCTGTAGTATCGATGGGATAGACATCGCTACGATCGGGCTCGAGGACCTCAGGAGTCGCATAGTGAGTACTCATGCTTCCGCGGACTGCATTTGCGAAAACGATGTCTCATCGTCATTGTTCATAGACAATTATCAGTCAGGACGTGTCCCTGTTCTCTGGGACCCTACGCAGCAATCTGGACCCCTTCAACGAACATACGGACCAGGAGTGCTGGGACGTGCTCGAGCGCTGTCACCTCACCACCATCCTCAAGGGATCCCTGCAGCGCTCTCAGGGCGCCCATGAGATCTCACTCGACATGCCCATAAGCCAGACCGGCTCCCTGAGCGCGGGTGAGCGGCAACTGGTCGCGATGGCCCGAGCTATCCTGCGGCGCAGCAATTTGGTCATCCTGGATGAAGCGACGTCGCAGATTGACACAGAACTTGATGACCAGGTGAGGTTAATTAAGCATGATCATCGTTCGGCGTCGTCTCACCGTCTGCGCTACAGATCCAGCGCACAATTCGTGAGGAGTTCGCAGGTGCGATCGTCATCACCATCGCTCACCGTCTTAAGACGGTCCTGGACTACGATCGCATTTTGGTCCTGCGCTCCGGAGAGATCGTGGAGTTCGACTCTCCTCAGGTTCTCCTCCGCAAGCCTGGAGGGGCGTTCAGAGATATGTGCCGCGCGAGTGCCGACAAGAGAGTATACCAAGCAGCTTCGGAGCCTCCATGATCAACGCGTTCGTCGTCTAAAAAGTATTCTCACAGTTTCAGGTCTCTGGATGTATTTTTAGGACATATCTTGCTTGGTTCGTAGTATGTACTTGCACTGGGAATAATAGACAGCGCCGTGGTTGTACGGGCTGCTGTTCATACATTAACCATACTGATCGATGCTGGGCGACCATCGACCATCCCCGGTCCATGTTCAGCCCCAGCTTTGGGCTGCGCTGATGCGCTCTGCTTACTGAATTGCTTGTCGCCGTCGAGGGTCGGATATTAGCCAAGACGATCAATATGCCTGCCTCAAGCAGTGCAGGCGACTGTTGGCAATAAGGCGGCGGCTGTGTGTGCGGGGTGACAATCATGTCTTCTGTCGAACGCCTCATTACTGCCATGCACCCCTCGCAACCACGTCCTTTCCCTCAGTCGCTGCTGCTCTCTGACTATTATACCCCTGGATAACTTCCAAGCCCTATCGTAGCCACAGACAAATGGCGTACCAAGGACAGCCAGATGTGGTTTCAGGAGAGCAATACAGGTATGCTCTGACTAACTTCGTGAGTGTCTCTTAACTAGTAGGGTCTTCTCAAGCGCGTTCTGAGACCTTGATTCTAGCGTATTGCACACGAGAAAGTAGAGGAACAACGGGGTCAGCTGCAGGAGCAGGAGAAGCAGGTCGCGCTACTCAAAGATCGGATCGCACTGCTCGAGGGCACGAACCAGAATCGCCATCTGGGAGTGAGCAAGCTCGGCGGCAACTCTATAGATGATTTCTCTATCAAGGTGCGTCCTCGCGTTTCACACAGAACGATCGTTGTATGAACAGGACGACCAGAACGCTGCTTCAGCACTGGAGAGGCAGATCAACCGATGGGCCGCGGACGTTACCCGTACACCCCCTGCACCGCTGAATGTCATTCGACACGCTGCACTCACGGACGTCTTCGATGACGATCCGCCCGAGCTTGGTCCCAATGCACCCAGTCCTACCGGTATCCAGATCCAGAGTCTGCTCCGCCACGCCGTCTCAAAAACCATCGCGGAGGGCATCATCAACTGCCTGATCGTAACCGACTCCCCCGAAGCGAACATTCAGCTCACACGTATCCACGAGCACATCTTCGCTCGTACGTGCATCCTCTCGCGCGATGCAAGCATTATTTAACCATCATACAATGCAGGAGACCCGACGGTTGCAGCAGTCTGGCGGCGTCAGACCTTCACCGCAGCCGTTGAGTCCTGTTCAATGGACATGTCCCTCTTCTTCCTATCCGAGAACATGGGCAACCTCGCCAAGATCCTCGCGCTTGAGACTTGCGAGAAGAACACGCCGAGCGGCGGCATCTACGCCGTCCTCGAAGCCGCGTACGAGTTCTCGCGCATGCTGCACGGCGCACCCTCGAGCTCGGGCGGCACTGTCGACGCGTTCTACCGTGCGTTCGTGCCCGACGTCGCGAGCACGATGAACCCGCGCCAGATTGAGCTCGTCAAGCGTTGCCATAAGACGGAGAGAGGAGAGCTGGACCGCGTGGGCGCAACAGTCTTCCCCGGACTGGTCAAGGTCTCGCGGGGCCCCCCAGGTCCCAACGGAGTCTCGACAGAGAACGTGCAGACCGTCGTGAGGCGAGCGCAGGTCATCTGCGAGTGCGCGCTGATGGGCGGGCTTGGAGCTGCCGTTGTGGGAGTTAGCCCACCCCCGTCGGTGTCGCCACCTGCGGGAGGATACCCGAACAGCGGATTCCATCTGGAGGGATTGTAGCATCTATCATACCCATTATTTCTTGATTTCACAAGGATAGCTGGAATTGCAAAGCGAGCATGCTTGTACGGTGTCCAGTGCTGTAATCTAGTAAGCTATTAACTACGTAGAGTCTAGTCCTGTACCACCAGGAGCGATGCAAGGGTGGCCTCTGTCTCAACGACCTAGAGAAAGGAGTTCAGTCATGGAGAATCGACGAAAACGGTACGGCATACCTGTAATGCCTGGAGCACCTCCAGCCGCTTGCGAGCAGCCTCCAACCAGTCAGTGAGCAGTACCTTTGCAGGGCCCTTGAGCTGGTTGAGCTCGCGCGCGGCACTGTCCAAGTCCTTCTCGTTCAGGTAGTACTCAGCCCGCGCCAACACGCTGAGCACATCCGAACCAGGTACAAGGCCATGTCTCTGGAAGCGGAAAGACGAGAACAGGTTGGACGCCAAGTACGACAGAACGCCAGCATTCTGGTCAGGGACCAGCGCAACGCTTGAGACACGGGGCGCAACCGAAGACGTGAACCAGTTCGTCAGATCAGCCAGAGGCTCGACACCGATGTCAGGCACGTCCGACTCCTCGAGCGTCTCGAGGGCAGCAGCGACAATGGGGTCTTCGCGCGCCGCAGCGACGTGACGAAGAACACGCAGCTCCTCGCGGAAGGGTTTGCGCTCTTGTGAGTCCACGGCGTGGTGGACGGCACGGAGAGCGGACCACAGCGCGTGCACGCGGATGTTCTCGTCGAGGTAGGCCGAGTTGTCCAGCGCGACACGCTCAAGACGCTTGAGGTTCGTCGCAATCTCGTCGAGCTTGGCAAGGCGGCCACCACGCTCCTGCTCGACGCGCATCTTGATCTCGCGAATCCAACGGCGCTGGAGCTCGATACCCTGCGCGATGACCTCAGTCCTCAGGCTATGCGTCACGCGCGTAAGCAAACATATCCCTTGTGCATGCAAGTGTACACACGTACCGCTCGTTGATGATCTCGCTCTGGGTCTGGAGCTCGAGCTCGAGCTTCTGACGGTAGTCCTGGATCATCTTCGCGCGCTCCTGCTCAAAGAACTTGCGGAAGCTCTCCTCCTGGCTGTCGAGCTTGTCCTGCGCCTGCATCTCGAGCTCCAACAACGACTGCATGCACTCGCGTGCCTGCTCGTCAAGCGACGCCTCAAGCTTCTTCGCCTCAGCGGCCTTGATGTCGTCGATGCGTGCAGCAAGCTGCGTGAGGTCAATCTTGGCCGTGTCAAGGATGTCGCGTGCCTTCTCCGCGGCAGCAGGGTTGGTGTTGAGGTAGGAAGCGAGGTCGTCAATCACGGTCGCGAGCTGAGCAATGACAGGCTCAGACGCGACGAATGCAGACACAGCGGGGGCAATGAGCGGAAGGGGTTCAGGAGGCGGCGGAGATGGGGACGTGGACTCAGACTTCGCGGGCTCCGACTTGGACTCCTGTTTGGGTTTCGGCGGAGGTTTTGGACGCGAGTAGCCGGGAGGAGGCTCGAAGCCAACAGGAAGCGGCGCATCGTAGACGTTCGGTTCACGACGCGCAGACTCCTCCTCGTTTGTGCGAGGGGGGATAGTGTCCGGGGGAGAAGGATGGGGCTGCGCAGGGGTGGTCGTAGCTTCGGGAAGCACGTCGATGGGCTTGTCTGCAAGTGCTGCCTCTGCCTTGCGGACGAGGTCCTCCACACCTTCAGAAAACTGCATGGACTGGTGCTTAGCGATGGCAGCAGCTTTCGAGCCCTTGTCGTAGACCTTGGCTTCACTCCGCTCTACCGTCGTCCTAGCATTCTCGGTGATGGACTTCACCCTCTCCTTCGTCTTCTCAAACGCCTCCTTCGCACCCTCCCCGTTGAACTTGGCCACCACGCTGTCGAAGAACTCCTTCGAGACGACCACAACGTTCTTGCCAGACTCGATGACATCGTTCACAGTGAGGTTGTCCCATTCGTGGTCTTCAGCATACTGGAGGAAGGACGCGCCTAGAGGGACGTTCTCGACGAAGAACTCGCGGTACTGGGGGACCTGGAACGAGACGAAGGCGCTGCCGACGTAGAAAGTCGAGACACCCGCGGTGGTGTAGAAAACAAGCCTCCGTACGATGCTTTTCTTTTTCTTGGGCGGCGCTGGGGGCGGCTCGGTCGCGAACCGCTGTACGGAGGAGGGTCAGGGCACGGAGTAGACGTAGCGTACAAGGGCGGGACTCACGCGACGGACGACCCGAACGGCAGCCCTGCCCGAAGGTGCGCCTACCGCCCTCGAGACGGGGAGAGCACGCAACATGCGCGACTAGTGTAGCGTAGCGGCGAGACCGACGTGGTGTCGGGGATGTGTGGAACGGCGAGCAGACGCGGGTGCACGACGTCGCCGCTCGCCGGAAGAAATCGGAATTTGCATATTCAACCCATAATCTCAAGTTACGGCAACCCCCCTTATCGTGCCCTTTTTGGGGCCCCAATCTCGCATGAACTGTTATCTCTTAGCACTAAGCACCCTCGTTCTCCAGCCATGCATTGCCATATGGGTGACAGTTCGGACGCTGGTGCAAAAATACGGCGTTCGCGCAGGCCGTGGGCGACGTCCTGAACCATGTCCGAGAAAGAGAAGGTCGCCGAAGACATCACCGTGCGGGAAGAAGACTCGGGATCCCAGCAGTGGACCACCACTCGGATCGAGCTCTGGGCCTTCTATGTCTATTACATCGTGAGCACGAGATTATTACTATCGCTATTTGTCGCGATCGCGCGGCAAGCAAACACTGACCGGGACCGGATGCATATGCGCAGGGCAACAACGGCCTCTCCGGATTCAACTTCGGTCCTTCGCAGTTCCAGAACCTCCTCTTCTTGGCCGGATACGATCCCAGCCAGCCACCATTCACCGCTCCGTGCGGCGCAGACACCGATTGTGTCCTGCCCTACCTCGGTCGGGTCCGCGATGGTGCAGTGTGCTTCGATGTATAGCCTGTCACACTTGTGCTGACATCGTGACCGCGTTAACCCCAGTGAATTCGATTGTGCTACTCACCAACGGCATCAGCTTTGCGCTACAAGCGGTTGTCTTGCTCATGGTCGGAGCATGGGCAGATTATGGGACATGGAGGTATGTATATGTTCTTCAGTGTTTCTAGCCGTGTTTGAAAGAACATACTGTCCCCCAGACCAAACATCACCATATTCTTTACCATCTTTGCGGTCGCCGTCTCGTTCGCATGGCTCGGTGTCGAGGACGCATCAAAGTGGGAGGCAGGCGTTGCTTTGTACATGCTTGGTTGTGAGTACTCACTCTACCTCATGTTGCGTGACCGTTGTAAACAATTCCGCCATCAACAGTGATTACCTACCAAGTAGGTTCGGTTCAGCTCGAACTCATGTCGCGTCTCATGATTAATACTGAACATCGATCAGTGCGCGCTTACCTTCTGGACGGCAGCCTTTCCAGGCCTGGCCCGGGACCTGCCGGAGGTGCAAGAATCAGCGGCTCGGGTCGATGCTGGAGAGAAAACGTGAGTGAATTACCTTCATGAGACCTCGAGCAGTACTTACCATGGCAATTACACAGCATTGAGGAGCATGCCAACTATGAGTCTCTGGAACGAAACAGGATCTCAAATGTCTCGTTTGCCGTCTGCTCCGCCGGCGAGATCATCATCCTCGCAATCATGGTTGGTATCCTCAAGGGGCTCAAGTCCGACGAGAGCACCGAAAACAACACAAAGGCCTTCAGCGTCCTTATCGCCTTCGCTGGCGGTGTATGGTGTGAGTCTCTCAACTACCTCCGAGGGTCAACTCGCTCACGCCGTCCGGCTGAAGTGTTGTGCGCGCTGCCGTGGTTCTTCCTCGAGAAGCGACGCCCTGGCCTCGCCTTACCTCTAGGCGCGTCGATGCTCACGATCGGCTTCAAGCAGACCTTCGTGGCGTTCCGCGAGTGCATGAGGCTCAAACAGACCTTTTTGTACCTGATCTTCTACTTCCTCATGTACGTCACTCTCCGTCTCGCCTGCTCTGGCCTGTTTCGGTCACAGTAGTAACCCTCATCACACACAGGGGCGACGTCCTGAACACGACAGTGTGAGTCGATCAACTCCGCGAGCCCTACATCCGACCCCCAGGGCGCAGAGCGCCGTAATCTGGCTAACTGGTATCACATTCCCTCTAGTACCGTAATAGGAACGCTGCAAAACAGGTGCGCGAACTCGTTCCCGCGTGGGTGCAGAAGGGCTCTAGTGCTGACCCGGGAACACACTGCATTACGCCAGCGTGGTGTCATACTCGACGTTGCAGCTTACTCTGCTTTTGATCGTGGGGATTGTGACGCAGGGCCTTGGGATCTAGTACGTCTGCGCTTCGTATCACTATCAGTCCCTCTCTCCGCGGGGAACGTGCTGGCCGCATGCTTGAGGCTAACCCTGAACCCTCCGCCGCGGACAGTCTGTTCTGGCTCGTGCAGAAGCGCTGGAAGATCTCGACGAAAACGGTACGTTCCATCGCAGGGGTTCTGTGAGATCGGAGGACGCTCAATTGCTTGAGTTCTGTTGTTTCAGATGCTCTGCTTCAACGTGTTCTGGATTTTGGTACTTACCATCTGGGGACTCATTGGCATCCACACCGATAAGTTCGGTTTCAAGCATGTTTGGGAAATATGGTACGACTCATTGTTGCCCGTCGCGCCGATCATACTGAATTCTGCGCAGGTTGTACCAGGCGTACTATGGCCTGATGGTCTGCCCCTGGTATGCGTACAGTCAGACCATGATCAGCGAGGTCTCCCCTCTGCCACAGATGTACGCACAGCACTGCACATCCAGCTTCACACAGCACGGACTTGCCAAATGACTGATGAACGTGTGCGTTCCTTTGCAGGTTCCTGTTCTTCGCGCTCTTCTCCGTGGTCGGGAAGACGTCCGCATTCATCGGCCCGCTCGTCTCCTCCGCGATCATCACCGCGTCCGGGAATAACGACAACTATCCATTCGTGTTCCTCTTCACACTGTGCGTCTATGCTCTTCCTTGCATATTGGGTTTTACTTCCGAGCATCTCCATCTCTCTGCCCGCGAAGTCTCATTCTACCCAGACATCTCCTGACTGATTGCTTCTGTTTCTCCTCTCACAGGGGTGCGCTAAGCACGGGCTTCCTCTACTTTGTGGACGTCGAGAAGAGCCGGAAGGAGTGCGGAGAGTTCATTCTGGCGGAAGCCAAGCGCGAGGCGTTTGCGGACGCTGCGCCATGAAGATGAACACGGTCACGATCATGATCATGATACTCACACCAAGTACACCTACGCCGATACCAACCTCTCTCTTTGGCCATGCGAGAAAAACGCTTGTTTACGACTTCTCAAAACAACTTCCTTCAGAATCACGAACTCGGGGCCGTGCGAGCACTTCGCCACACATCGAATCGTGCGACTTCCTTTGCCGAGGCTCCCAGGCGAGTCGCCCCACTAGGCCAAATGAAGATGATTTGTGGTACTGGTCCGATTTGGGTGGGCCTGACTGTGCACACGTCCTTGCGAGACCGGCCGACCCTACGACCCCTTCCTTCTCAACCGTCCTGTTCTCGCCCGCGCTCCTTACGACGACCAAGCCTTCAGCTTCAATCACCGCGCACCTCCGAGTCTCACGGCGCTGCTCGGGCCAGCTGTCTGGTCAATAATGAGGACGGGCTACCCGGTTCTAGTGCCAGTGGGTCGAAACTCTGAAGCTCGCCGCTCGCTATATCCGAGTCTGCAACGTGCTCATGAGCCGATTCGGGGGTTTTACGTGTGCAACTTTGAGAAGAGATCGTATGAGACTGGTACCAGTACTGCCAGGAGGCTGCTCGCCATGACACCATATCCGAGTCGCCGTCTTTGGACCACAAACCTTAAGCTTGATATCGACGGACACGGACACCTTAGTGTCCCGGTGTTAGACGGAATGCAGCTGCACTGCTGCCTGCTGTCTGGCATGGTTTTCACCGGTTCACCTCCATAGCAAAGTGAGACATGCCCTGCATACAGTACGTACGAGTACACTCAGTATATTACAGACTGCACATCGACGTACAAGGTTTCGTGCCGCAAAGGGCAATACCTATATATGCGGTACGTACCGTACCATCGTCCGAGCTCTCGGGCGAGCGTCAACACGGATGAAGCACGCCTTGAGGCCTTGATACTCGGGTGGACACGAACCCACACGTACGACCGCACAGGCAGGCCTGCCCTCATCCATCGACATGTTCAAGTTCTCTTCTCCGGGAAGGCATGGGCAGGTCTCAGTGCGACACTTGCGGGTCCGACCGTGGCGCACCCGGTCCCCAGCGATCGCAGACAACGAGGCAAGACAAAAATATATACGTATGTATGTATGTCTGCTGCGCCGGCCACCCGGCGGGTCCCTATGGAGGAGGCTTTCAGCTGCGGAAGAAGCGATCGACTCACATAATGATTAAAGCTTTCCCCGTCTTACGGCCCCGGCATTTTCGGAGGGGCACTGACCTCAGGTTGTATGCGTGTGACCTGAAGCTTAGCATGACGCAGACCTGCCGAACAGGGGACAACTAGACAGGCGGCTCGAGCGGAGTGCCTGATCTGTCTTCTCTTGTCTATAGGGTCTCAGTCAGATAGAGGATAGGGGGCCCGCCAAACGTGGACGTTGATATTTTGGGCAGCTATCAAACCCTTTCACAGTAAGTACCGCTTCGCCGCTCGTACAGGCTCAAGGTTCCTGAAGCTACCGCGCTCCTGGTACACGGTTTGCGGAGGATTAGGATTACGGTGGGCCGTGAGCGTAGAGCGCAGATCGGTTGTCTCCGCGCGCATCCTAAGGCCTAAGGCATAAGTCCTCGGGACTCGTGTTGCGGCAATCCTGCATCCGGTCGATGTGAGAGAGCCATTCTTGTGAACAGATACTCGTCGGCTGATCTTGAGCTTGAATCTTGACTTCCACGCGTCGTCGTGCCGTCTCTCTAGGGCAATGGGCAGTGCAAGGAGGAGCACGGCGTCCGGTCGCAGTACGCAGCAGAGCAACGTTCAGAGAAGAGCAGAGATTTCGGGAAGATTCGACGGCCAAGACTCACATAGCGAAGCGTGCGTGAGACGGAACCCCAGAGCATGCGGCAGCAGAGGGAGGTGTCGAGCAAGATGGAGGCATCGAAGCCATCGCCGGAGGGACGGCGGTAGAACGGGCGAGACGAGCACGGTTCTGCGTCGAATATCCGCACTGCCCCAGGTGACAAAGGAAGTATGTTGCGTGAGTCTATGCGTAGGGTGTCGGCAGAGGCAGAGGCAGACTGTGCGCGTCGAGCGGGACACGCAGCCGGAGCCGGGGGGAGACAATGGAAAGGGCCGTCCGAAAGCAGCCTAGGGCTCTCCGCAACGAGGATAGCTGGCGCGCGAGAATGGGTGCTGGTGCGGCAACAAGCTTCGGGGAATGAATGCAGAACCGCGGTGGGTGACGCGCTCCAAGGACATGTGAGCAGGGTCGAGGTGGGTTACCAAGCATCCGGGGCTTATCGACGCGACATCGTACCATGGAGGCCGACGCGCACCGCGGACGAGGAAGACGGTCGCGAGAGAGCACGGCAGGGAAACCAAGTCGACGATGAGAAGAGCGGGCGGCGAGAGCGCTCCCGACGGTCGAGGCTGCGGAGGGAGAGCAACAATCAGGAGGAGGGCCATACGGTATAACGTCGCTTACCTATTGCGACCGTGTTTGCATCCGAATCCCAAGAGGGATTAAGCTTGCGATCACGGCACGGACGCGAGGCCAGGAAAGTCTTGGTCGCCGTGCACCCGGGCGCGAGCTGCTTGGTCGGGGTGGCATGATGGACGAGGAGATCAGAGAGCCATCACGAGGCGTGCACTTGGCTGAGAACGGGGGGCAGAAAGGGGCACCGGATGCGCAGACTGGGGAGTGCGGTTCATGTGATGCGGGGCAAGGGGACGCGGTGGGCAACGTTGGGCCCTTTCCTGCACGGTCTCCACGGTGGGACACAGCGGGGACGCAGGGACGAGGAGCGTGATGGACGTTGCGTCGAGGAGAAGCTGGACTTGCACCGACGGACGCTGCCGAACACTGGAGCAGAATTCGGTCACTCAGGGTCCATTCGATCGGAGTCTGTAACGCTCCCCGAGTCCGCAATATAATCCCACCCTGTCCGCGGCTCTTCTCTTCTTACGCTCCTCCCATCCTTGAACCACAGAATACATTTATTGTTTGCACTCACTGCTCCCATGGCCAACGACAACAACAACGTCCCACACTCGCTCCCCATCCCCATCAGAGACCGCCGCCGCTCCCAGTCCCTCTCAGGCTCAGACTCCTCGTCTGACTCGGGATCAAACTCCCCCGCGTCCCCTCTTCAAACCCCCATCACAGGCACCTTACCCCGCGTCGCGCCCATCAGTCCGTCCACCTCCCCCATCCTCTCCTACTTCCTCAGCCAGTCTCCCAAGTCCTCGTCCAACGCGACCTTCCCCTTCCGCCGGGGCATGGGCGGCCCCGGTCTCTTCGATGGTGGGTCTGCACGCGACTCAATCACATGCGCGCGCTGACTCCCTTTGATCCCTCTCAGATGAGGAAGCCGTCGAGACTGACAAACCGACTGCGCGAAATGGCCATGCCCGTCGCGCGAGCGCGGCCGCATGGCCCGGCCAGGATCGTTTCGCCCAACCTCCCGTCTCTTCAGTTCCGCCCGTGTCCGGTCAGCAGCAAGACCGCGCTGCCGGTCTTCTTCGCCGCCTCTCCTTGGGCGGGAATATGGCTAGGGTAAGTCTCAGTTTCCTGTCTGTCGACGAAACCTTGTGCTCACGTCGGTCCGTACTCTTGTATAGCCGCCAATGCCGGTCCCGAAGCCCGTGAATGCCACGGCACAGGCGCAGCGTAGCACGACGCCCCCCGGCATGAAGTCTAACGCGGCTGCTGCTGCGGGTCCTACCCGTAAGGCTCGGAGGTCGAACACTATGGCCCCTGGCACCCCTCGCCCGCCCAGGGCTCCTTCCCCAATGGGCGAGCGCATCCTAAAGGGGCATTTCGACGGGTTCAACTAGACGAGTCAGGCGAGCCTTCTTCCCACCCTCCTTTGAGATCTATCGCCGCCTCCCGTACATTCATTCGCCTACAACCTAACCCTAAAGCACGCCGCCCGCCCGTGTGCGGTCTCATCGAGCTATCACCAAAACGCTCACGGGCTGGCGGCCTTAATGCGCTGTTGATCGGCTGTGGCGTTCCTGCACCCGCCGCTGTTTCGCTCGGCGGTATGCCGGCTCTCTATGCTCGTCCACCCGAGTATGTCTCTGTCCACGCGCGCGAGCCCTTTGGTTTCGGCGAGCGCTGGGGATCGTACCCGGATGGCGGAGGCAGCGGGTCCGATGCGGTCGCTTCCGTCGCCCGCGTCGTCCCCCAGAAATGTCGATCGACCTGCGGCAGAAAAAATTCGGATCGAACCATCGTGGCATTGGTTTGCCGTCATGTACGAGTGTAGTATGCGTTGCTTCTCCTTTCGTTCGTCTCCTTCCAACCTTTCCTCCGGACTGTGTCCTCCTTTGTACCTACCTACCTACCTACCCTCCTTCCCTCCTACTTTCCTCAGTGTACCATGTACTACCAGCTGGTAATCGTCGGCTTTCGTTGTCATCGTGTATGTACTTGTACGCATGTATCATACGGATCACAGTCTGTTCGTTCTCTGGCACGTATTGCTACGTAGGCCAGAACGCAAAATATACATATACCATAATTGCATGCATGCATGCTTGGTGTCGAGTCCTTTGAGCACAGCTGGTGGGTGTTCTTGACGTTTGCGGGCACTGGTGTGCACGGTGCGTGGTGTAAGTACTGGCGGCGTCGACGTCAGCGTGGACAAGGTTACGAGCTATGAACTTGGTAATGACGGTCGTCGGCCATGGTTTCCTCTGATCGTACCGCTGTTTGGGGGCCCCGTAGTAGACTTGACCCGGTGGTGGTGATGGTGGTGGAGCAATGCTGCGCCTCTGCTGCATGGGAGAAAGGACGTCCAGGAGCGTCTGTGATGCCGGATTGAGAGAACCACAGTCGCAGCCAGGGCCCAGACGGCAGGTGGAATTTGGCCATGGGACAGCGCAAGCGTACACTGAATGCCTTGCAGAAGCCGTGGCGATGGCCGTCACCGCTTGTGCATCCCCATGGCTAGTGGTATAATAGCAGGAGGCTCGGACGCGTCGCACATTCACCGCAAGCTGGGACGCTCCCCGAGCACGCTCGAGTCCCTTGTCGCGTCCACCCGTGCACTTTCTCGCCCAGCCGGGTCCTGATATACAGGCATCCCGTCCGATGAAGCATTACCCGATTAGGCAGGTTGGATACTGGGAGCGCTCGTTTAAGCGCCAGTGACGTCATGTCGTGTCATGTCCTGCTTTCTTGTTCTCGACTTTGAACGCGACTGTAGCTTACTATGCGAGCCCTCCGACGCTCTGTGCTCCGAATGCAACACGTTGCCCTCACTGACGCACCGGCGTTGTTACTTACGCGGCCGCTTCATCCCTTAATTTAGTAAACCGCCGCCTTCTTCTTCTTCTAAATCTGTTTATTGTCCCGTTAGGGCCGAGCCCCATGTCGGACACAATACAACATAAACTATGCTACGCGGTGTCGGAATCAGAGTAATATAGAAAAGCAGTGACCCTCGGACGTCCGGGAACGTCCAGAGGGGGAGTAAACCGCCTCATCAGACAGGGATGCCTCATCGGGATTGGGCCGGGGACTCATGCCTGTATGTGCCAGGGCCGGCCGCGGGTCGACGTACCTACTCGCCAGTATCCGCGGAAAAAATCGCATACATGATACGATGCAGCTGCTCTTGACTCTGGTAGATTTGAGATAACTGGTACTATAGCCGTATTTCGGACTAGTAGCGTATCGCGTCTGGACTCTGAGACCTGAGATCTGAACTATGCACTGAGCACCGAGCACCGAGGAGAGATCAATGGACAAGGCAAGAGGTTCAGAGAGGGAGAGAGAGAGTTCTGTATAGTTACTCGTAAGGAAAGCTTGTAGTGGAAACGAGAGCAGGCGTGATAGAAATATACGTATACGTATCGGACATAACAGATAGCAAGAGGTGACAAGGTCAGGTCGGGTCGGGTCGGTCGTCGGGAGGTGTGAGCGTAGGACTCTGAGCACGGAAGCGTACGGAGAGTACGGGGAGGGGAGAGAGAGTAGTGCTGATCTGTAAGTTGAGAGAATGAGCAACGATGGTCGTCGGTAATGATAATATAAGAAAGAAAGCCCAAAGAACAAAAAACGGTCCACTGCTATCCATTGTACATCGCGTTGTTGTTGTGGCTACCAGACGGAAGTGTGATGCATGCTACCCACCTCATCCGAAATCTGCGCCATTCCGTTATCATAATCCATCCCTCCCCCTCCAGCACGTCAACCTTCAGTCCTCGTCAGGAATATCAGCGACCTCGACGTCGTCGGGAACGACCACGCTTGTGGGGCGCGGCTTCGCAGGCGCGGCCTCGAGGAACGCGACCATGTCCTCGATATCGTTGCTGCTCTTGTCCGCAACGACAGATCCCGCGACGGTGTCGGACTCGGTGTCGACGTGGGTCTCGCCCTCACTATGGGTCGAATCCGCCTCCGGCTCGGCTTCTGAGACGACAACTTCGGCCTCGACTTCGGCCTCAGGCTCGGGCTCGGGCTCGGCTTCTACAAAGGCAGAGGCAGCGGGTATATCGTCGGTGGTATGGACTTCGGCCTCCGGAGCAGCATCATCGGCTTCGACTTCGACTGGGGAGTGTTGGTGTTGCTCGGCCTCGGCCTCGGTTGATTCTTCATGCGCGATATCCTCTGGCTCAGCGACATGTTCCTCAACTGGGTGCTCCTCGGATGACTGTCCCAACTCCTCATGAGACGCGTCTTCGTGGTGGTGAACGTCATGACCTTCGCCCTCGATCATCTCCTCCGGCTCGTCGTGGTGCTCAACGTGCTCTGGCTCGTCAACAAGACTGCCGCCAGAGCCTTCATGTTCGTGACTTGCAGACGCATCAGAGGGAATCTCTTGTGGCGCAGACTCCTCGTCGTGGTGTTCACGCTCTTGAGCCGCCTTAGCGGCGACGACCCCAGGCGCGGTGGCAGGCATGGCCTTTGCCTTCCCATCCTTGAGTTTCGCTCCTGCAAGACCCACGCGTGGCTTGATCGTGGCGCCCCCACGAGCAGCGGGCGCAGCTCCGCGTGTCGCCGCAGTGCTCTTCGCTGGGGTCGTCTTCGCTGGGGCAGGCGTGGGCATCGTCGGCTGACGCGCCTTCGACATGCTGGCGGCAGTCGGCTTGCTCAACCGCTCGAGCGTCTCCTTCGTCGCGGTCGGCTTGCGCGCAGGAGCTGCTGGGCTCGCATCTGCATTTCGTGCGCGAGCTAGGGACGCGGCGGTGGGCGCGAACAGCCCGGCCGGCGTACCCTTGGGCTTGGGGGACGTGGTGTGCGATGGCGTCTTCGGCCGCGAAGCCGAGGGTGTCTTCGGGCGGGAAGGCGTGACCGACGCACGGGAAGCTGGTCTGGACCGGGGAGGTGTGGGCTTAGCTGTGCCAGCAGTCTTCACAGAAGAGATGGATGCCGTGGACATGCTGGGGTGGAAGGAGGTGGGTGGCGACTTGGCGGGGGTACGGCTGGCAGGCTTTGCGCCAGCTGTACTTGGTCGGCCTTCGCGAGTCTGGGTCTTGGAGGGCGTAGCGGGGGTACGTGTGGATGTCGTAGACGGGCGTGAAGCAGCCGCTTTAGGAACAGGTACGGCCTTCTTCGGAGGCGAGGAAGGAGGAGGCGTAGGCGAAGCAATCTTATCGGAAGAGGACACTGGAGAGACTGGTGCGGGCTCTGCAGGCTTCTCCTCCGCCGCAGCCTGGGTGGGAGGCTCAGGAACGGGTTCAGGCAGCACTGCGGGGGCTGGGGGGTCTGGGGACTTGGTCGCCACCTCAGGCTTGGGCTCAAATACGCTCGCCGCCGCTGGCTTTGGCCTCGGAGGCCATTCCCGCTTCTCCTTCAATTCCTCCTTCGCGGCATCTCCGGTATGCTGCGATGTAACGCTGGACGAACGGGGCGGGGCACTTGCAGCCGCGGCCTGCTTCTTGTTCTGCTGTTCGAAACGTCCGATGAGGTTGGCAACACTCTGACGTGGACGTTCGTCGGGCAGCGGCCTGCGGGCGAGTCAATCACGATGTGAGATGGCGCGTCGATCAGGGTGGGATTGGTGCGTACATTGGCGTTCTAGATGGCTAGGTCTTTGCACGCACGCGTAAAATGCACTGTCAAGGCGGGTCGCCCTCGCCGGCGAGAGCAGAGATAGTGAGAGGAAAGAGCAAGATGTCTGAAACGATGGCAGAGGGGAGTCGGTGATTCGTGAACAAGTCAACTTGTGATCGCACTGCTCCGGGCGCCATCACCCATTGATTCCCTTTCGGAGCTCGAAAAGAAAGCTTACTCATTGCTTACCTCCTAAGTTTACCAGTAACTTACTCAAGTACAAGCTTCTTACTTCACAATCCCTCCTAAATAGTAGATACGCCTCGTCTTCGGACGAAGACACCTAGTAGCTCCAATTGACCACAATAACTCGACGGCCGTGCATATACTTGAGACAAATCTGTCCTACACTCAATTGGGAACGAACCGTCACCGGTTCACCCAAGTTCAAGTTCATCAACGCAAAAGAGCGCTGCCACAGTGCTGCGCCATCATCAGCTTGAGTAACCGTATAATTATCTTGGTGAGCGCTATGGAGTAGCCTAGTACGCGACGACGCAGGGTGTCAGATAGCTCTATGTATACAAGGATACATACAACGACGCACCGCGTTTGGAGTCGACCCATAGCGTTGCCGGGCCCTCTGAATAATTCTAACCCCATCACTGTCACGAGTAAAGCTACAAGATGGTAGGAATGCGAACTCACAACTTCAATTTGTCTATCGCAGCGATGAATTCCGTTGGGTTCCCATAGTAGGTGTTGCTTGGGATGTCAAGTGAGAACTTCACCAGCGGGTTTTCCTCGTCCGACTCTCCGAGCTTCTGCCCAAGCAAAACCGCCAACAACAGGGCATCCGGATGCTCCGGATACTCAGATGCAGCAGAAGCTTCGTTTTCAACGCTCGGATCCTCTACATCTATGACTGAGCGTTAGCAGAGGCTGATTGTGTAGCTCCGGAAAACAGGTACATACCGACGGGCGAGGGGGGGCTGCGCCCCGCTAGTATGTATTCCATCATGTCATACCCTTCGGCGCTGCGAACGAAGCTTGCTTTCGAGTGGTCAAAGAGTTCAGTCGGCTTCTGTATCCGCACGGAGACGACGCCACTTGACCAGAAGTAGCAGCCTCGAATGGGCAGCGGAGGGTCGGTGTTGAGAATGAACGGTGAGCCGTTGAGGTCGACTTGGACGCCTATAGGCAGCCGTCTCATGGAATCGTCCGCAGGAGGGGCAGTGGCAAGGATGAAACACCGAAACCTGACCCACGGGGAAAACTGGAACGAGAGGCACATTTGCTAAGGCCTCCAGCGTCAGCAATAGCATGCTAGACAGAGCTAGCTGAAACGTACGTCCGTTACGAGCATGATGTATTGTTGTGGTTTGATCTCCCGAGCCTCCTGCAGCTCTTCCGCATCCGGCGGGACTCCGGGCACGGCTTCAAGGAGCATCTCCTCCGCTAGGAGAGTTGCGACACCAAGATAATTCAGACAGGGGTAGAGCAACTTCTCTGTCGGTCGCGTGTCGAGGTCTTCATACTTTGACATCGTAGTCAGAGTGCGTAGATGCTATTTGCCCAATAGTGGTGACGGGCGCAGAGGGTAGTTGTGAAATCTAGAAGAAGTGGCGGAAGCCAAGCTATCCGCAAGCGGGCGCGCTAGTAGGTAGGCAGGCCCCTGTCCACCTTTTCTGTGCAGTCCACACAACTGTTCGTCTGACGCGGGACGATTCTCTGTGGGGATACACTACGTCAACTTGACTTGCTCACCTGCTTGCGCGTCCACTTGGCCTATTGACCGGCACATCTAGCACCAGCTCAGTGAGCACTAGGTCAGCGGGGAGTGTGTGTATATCTTAGATCATGATGGCCGACATCCAGTCCACTCCTCTGAGCGTATTATATCATTCTGTGAAATAGCTCGAGAGTAAGCACGTACGCTGAATCCTCGAACGCAGTACAAGCTCAGGCTTTGAGCGACCTCTGACGAAGTACTGGTCATGGTGGGCCGGCAAATACCGGGCTGATGACGAACCACGGAGGCGCCGGGACCTCTTTCAGCCACCGCGCAGCGCAGCTCTGCATCTCAGCCTCAACTTCCTCGTTATGTTCAATTCCCTCGATGCTGCTCTCGACGGTGACCAGCTGGCTTGCGATTTTTCTGGCAGCCTCTCTGCGCAATGAACAGCATCCTTCTGCGGCTTTACCAGCGTCCCTGCAATTCGAGCTCCGGCACCTCCATGCTGTCTCCTCTGATGCCCGGGTCGTCTTCAAGGACGTACAACGTTCGGATGCGCTCTCCGCAACCAGCGAGTTGTCGAGCTATGCACTTCGATCGCGGCGCATCAAGACGCGCCGCCCGAGCTCGCCCGACGCGTTCGACAGAGCCCGCGTTCGCTCCATGCGCTTCCGGGAGACCGAGGCGATAGACTGGGATGAGATAGAGGTGGAGGGGCCGGATACGGAGGACAGGGAGACGTTACTACTTCTCGCGAAGATGACGAATAATGCCTATCTGTCACCCGGGGAACAGGGCTGGTACGAGCTGGGTGAACAATGGAACGTCGTGAGTACTCATAGCTTCGCGCACCTCTGTGCAAGCATCATGATCTTGCCAATACTCACGACTGTATCAAGAGCTATCCGTTTGGTTGGGAACCTGACGATGACGGCTTTCGTGGGCACGTCTTCGCCACCCCGGACAATTCTACGATCGTGCTCTCTATAAAGGGTACATCCGCCGCCTTTATCGGTGGAGGGGGCCCAACAGCGAAGAAGGACAAGTTCAACGATAACCTGCTCTTTAGCTGTTGCTGCGCACGCGTAGACTGGACATGGACAACCGTGTGCGGATGTTATCGTGGAGGCTGGAAGTGCGATCAGGATTGTCTAGAGGAGGCCCTGATAGAGGAGAGTCTTTTTTACACTATTGGAACTGTAAGTCACTCGCATCACTCTCAATATCCCTTCCTTATACTTCCTTGCGTATTCGCACAGAATTTGTACAACAACCTTACATACCTATACCCGGAAGCCAACATCTGGATGACTGGCCACTCGCTCGGCGGCGCACTCGCTTCCCTGCTAGGAGTAACATTCGGTACACCGACTCTTGCCATCGAGTCCCCTGGTGAGAAGATGGCGGCGGCTCGACTACATCTACCATCTCCAGTAGGCCATCGCCGCGCTTTGTGTTCGATGCGCATTGAACTCACGTGTTTCGTCAGCCGTCAGACCAGCATATCACACACCTGTATCATACCGCAGATCCGATCGCGATGGGCACTTGCAACGGCGTTCTCTCATCATGCGCTCTCGGCGGGTATGCGATGGAGAGCAAATGCCACCTGGGAAAGTCTATCATATATGACACTGTGTCGAACCTCTCCTGGGCCGTTGACATTCGTACGCACACGATTGTCAACGTCATTGAGAAGCTGCTGGCGGAACCATGGCCACCTTCGGTTGATGAAGGCCGCGAAGTGCCAGAAGCCGTTGCGGAGGAGGACTGTGTGGTACGTATTCATGGGCATCGCTGTGACGAGGACGCTGACGTGTGAACACTGCCGGCGCAATTCCAGGAGTGCTTCAGTTGGGACTTCGGGGACTACCCAGCGAAGTAGTCGCCAGTGGTGTCATTCGAAGGTGTCCTAGTTTACACATTACGACTATGCGACGACTATTGTGACGACGGTTGTGTTGGGTGCCACTTAGTATCTGGCACAGTTCTAGAAACTCGTCACGTGAACTTCGCGGCCGCACGGTCATGTGATGTACACGTCTGGATTTGGTCGTTTGAACTCAAAGCTGCTCTCAGCCTCTCTCACCACAACCACGACTACCTTTCCCATCACCGGCCATCTTGACAAATGTCTCTATCGCCTACTGCATGCGTAGAACAGCCGTTTTTGAACCCCAAGGGCTGGGGAGCACTAGCTACCGAATTACGTGTGCGCATCCTGCAAGAGCTCAACGCCACCGATCTGTTGTCTTGTTTGAAGGTGCGGCCGAATCTAACCCATCTCCATGCACTTCACTTATGGATGGTACATGCTAGGTTAATCGTGCCTTCAAGACTCTCGTTGACGGGACGCCGCCGTTGCGGTACAAGTACCTTCTCTATGTGGCCGGAATGCGAGATGGCCCACCAGGGGGCTCCTCAGTCTCAAAGCGTCTGACACAGCTAGAAGAATATGAGAACACCTGGATTGCGAAGGATATTCCCGTTCAGCACTCAGGTCTACGTTTCACTTATAAAGGTGGCGTTTTCATTGTCCTCGACCATCAACGCTTTCAACTCCACATCCAACGGCCTGCGTCTCTCTTCAGCGGCATCCATGAGAAGACATGGACCGTCGACCTATCCGACTTGCTCAGCAAGGGAGGTCCAGATCCCGAGCTCATCTCGTCCTATGACGTAGACGTCGCGCAAGATTTGCTCGTGTTGACGGTCCTGCCGGAAGACGAGGATGATGGGTGAGTGTCTCTGCATCATACCTATTGTGTTCGCGGTCGTCTCATCTCCGTGTTGAATCCAGTTTTCCGGAATGTTACGTCTTGTCGCTTTCTCAAAACGGTGCGACGCATCCACTCGCCGCGCATCGCAAGCTGGACGGAGGATCTTGCCTCGGCTTGTCTAGTCCTCAAGGCGACGTTGAGATTGTCGGCGAGCTCATTGGGTGGACTGTTCTTGGCATGGATATCTGCATGAACGTATACAACTGGAAGACTGGCGCTGCAGTGTGGTATGATTCAGAATATGTGAGCACTGAGGATTCTGATGTGCCGAACGGTGACTAACTCAACCCGCGTGTATGTAGGACGAATCTGACATGTACATGGGTGATCAGATGGAGTACCATACCCGCTGCCACATCTTGGACACCACGCACGTCTTGAAGATCTCCAAGTACGATCTCACCGTTCACCGGTTTGGCGATTATGGTCACACCAGCAAGCTCGTTTGCAACCTCCAAATGCCCCCTCTTGCCCAGGGCTACGAGGCCAGCTACTGTGAAAGCTACATCCTACGCCCACCCCAGACACCCGACTGCTCCCCGAGCTTCGAATGCGACCCGAGCTTCACGGTTCTTGTGGTGGAATATGATATCCATCTTCTGACATCGGGAGCGTGGTCGCCGAAGGATGGTGCGATGCTCCTTGCTATACTCCCTATTGCGACCATCATCGACGAAGCGCATCGCGATATGCAACAGTCGCTCCCGGCCTCCCATACCCGCAAGGTGCCCTGGGAAGACTGGGGAGCCCTCGGGGCACGTCTGGTCCTCGTTCCGTACCAGAGGAGATGCGATGCTAGGGTACATGTGTTCGGTTCACGAGTTGCTGTGACCATGCCTCGTCTGTCTCCACAGCAGAACAACATCGATGCCATTCCCCTGGGCATGGTGGAAGTCGCGGTGTTCGATGTACGCAAAGGAGCAGAATGTGCGGCGGGTTCTGGCGGACAGGGCGCGGGAACATCTCCCTTCCTAGTCCTTGACAAGTTCACTGATCAGGACACGCCCATCTTCAAGGGTCCGGTAGAGGCGAAGATGCCGTACCGAATGGTCAGGAGGCAGTACGAATATTCCCAACACAAAATCTTGGATGCCTCTCTTCTCTGTGATGGGTTATGCGATTGAGACGTCTCGTATTTGACATGTTGGCTAGTACAGCTACGTCGTTATTCTGCATACGTGACGACCTGTATACGAAGGAATGCAGAATGCATAGAGCCGGCAGGACAATCATTGACAGTGTACGACAATCCACAGATACTCGTATACGTCGGCTACTTGTGTGTTACGGTAGAATGCGCGATATATAATTGAGTGGCTTTGCAGAATGAACTTCGTGTCAATTACGCAGCAGGTATGGGGAGCACCGGGATACATTGCATTGCAGCAGACGAGTACATACGCACATGCTGTCAACAACAACACGTAAAAAATTGTAGAGATGTCGGTCTTCTCGAGAATCGCAACCTCCCCTTCCAATCCCCTCCACCTGATCATGAGCTCCAGCCGAAGCGATGCCTCGTAGACAGTGGAAACCAGTTAAAGCGGAAAAGCGCGACGTCGGGGAAAGACCTAGTGACTCTAGCGGACTGGAACGCGGACAAGGAGACGGAGAGCGACCCCAAGCCCGAACTTTTGTGTCCGCAGGGATTTGTTCTGAAGAAAAACCTTCAGAGGCGCGTGCCACGTACTTATATCTCATATCGCTTACCTAATGTTTTACCACGGGGAGAGAGTAGGCGCCTATCCGGTCCGGTCAGCGTTGCCGGCGGGGAATGGCGTCGGATTTCGCCTCCGGCTGGAGTGACCTCCTCGACCTGCACACGTTGCCCCCAGTTCAGGCTAGCAACGCATCCTTACCTTCTTACCACCATGTCTGCCGTGTCGTCTAAGCCCCTTACTCTTGCGCGCATCGAGGACCTGACTCTGGGATCCTTTGCGTTCTTGCAACCTTCAGAAACTTTGGACCACCTCGTCAGGTTCTTGAGCACATGGAGCGGCAGCGAGTTGAGTATCGTATCTACTTTGACATCGCGTTCGTATTGCTAAGATCATACATGATGCAGCAAATTGTTCACGGTCAGTGAGCGTCCTGTTCAAGTCGCGCAACGACGCGCTCAAATTGACGTGTCTCATGATGTCACGGCACGTAGATCATCCAATATACCGTCAAGCTCATCGCCCCATTCCTGCAATGGCGAGCACGTCTCCAGCATCGGGCTGGTTTAAGGAAGGCACCAATCAGCCCGTCGGGCGATAGACTCGCGAAGCTTGGGAGTATCATCGGTGATGCGCAAATGTTTTTCAGAATATGGGGTGAGTCTGCGCGTCACCTTCTGAACCATTCAACCGACCGCGTCCACGTAGGTCTCCTCCCTATCTTCCAATGGCTCATTTCAATGGAGCGCAACCCTCCTCCCACCCGCAAAATACGCACCATTGAACGTCTGCAAGGCTGGTCTATGCTGGGGTACTACCCGCTCGAGCACCTCTACTACCTGTTGTCCCATGACATCATTCCGGACAAGCTCGCCCTCCCCTCCATCACTGCGTTTATTCCGTTCATCCGCACCAAGCCAAGCAGCAAGAGCATCCCGCTCGACCTTGGCAAGCTCAGTCTGTGGTCGACTCGCTTCTGGGCGGCATATGTCGTCCTCCAGCTCGCACACCTGCGCGAAGACAGCAAGATTCTCCAGATGCGTGAACGCACATTGAGCAAGACCAAGGTAGGGCGATCATCGTTTGATACACGGCATGCATGAAGCATTCGACCGGTCCTTTGACTGACTTGTCACGGTCTTCAACAAAAGTTGTTTGTTGACTTTAGTGACTAGCGACCATTCTCTTGGACCGGTGGAAGGCCTTGATTATTTGATATGCACGCCGTGGATATGTGTTTGCTCGGGGCGCTCACCTTCTCTACTACAGACCGGTGCGACTCCTGCTGAAAAGGAAGATATTCGGAAGCGGCGGAGTGCCATGTTCAACGAACTCGTGGTCAACCTCGCATACCTTCCGCTCACGATCCATTGGTATGTGTCTTCCCTCATGATCCACATGTGTTGTGGTACGTCCGAAGCTGCGTCGTCATACGGGGTTCCTGTCGCATGCCATGCGTTCAAGTTGAGGTTGGTGATCCCACCAGTACGCTTGTGCAGCCACAATGGTGGACAGAACGCAACTATCCCACTTCTCGCGGCACGACGGGCTGTGCGCTATCATAGGTATCAAGTTTCTCGAAGCTGATCGTGTCCCTCGCCGCGCGACGGCCTTCACTTCACTATGGAAAAGGCTGTACTGCTTCTTCCCACACGACTAGTAGCGGTCTCTCTTGAGCATTGATGCCGCAGGTTCTCCGCTCTGTCCATGCGAATGTATACATGGCGCAAGGTCTATTTCAAGCGGAGATTAGTCGAGCTCGTTCTCGTACTTTGCGTATGACTCATATCCTCGTCACTCGGTAGCGAGGTATCAACGCTCGAGGCACGAGCCGCAGTTTCGCTTCTCACCCCATGACGTTCTACTTGTATGGTGTTGGAAATCTGCGTCGCCTGGTGAGGATGAGAGCGACAATCTGCCGTCGTGTACCTCATCTGCCACATATCGGTCTAATCGGGCCGCAAATGTGTCAGTGGCTTGTAGCCACTGGCATTGTATCCTCCGCAGTCACGAGCAGTAGCTGCGATGCCTTCGGTGACGATAACTTCCTAGATGTCGGTGGTGTCGTGTGCAGTGCCGAGTAAGCGGCTCTGTGGCCCTGCATAATATTCTTCGAGCTTCTCCTCTCCTCGTTACACGCAGTCTCTAATTCAACCTTGCTATTGAATACGATCGCTGAGACCACTCCTTGACACAGGTCCACTGAAAAAGGGATATTTTCCAACCCGGTAAGTCTCGCATTATTCATTACCTTTCGCAAATCTCCGTCGTTCTGCGGTCGCAGTGACTTCTGGCCGTGTTCACTCTTCATCTATCACGCGTCCTGGCATATTCCTATACCTAAGGCTGAGAATTCGAGTTTTCTCGCCGAGGGTCAAGGCTGCGCATGTCGACGCGTGTTGTAACCAACTATCACATCGAGATGATGTACTGACCACGCCGTTCTTCCTCCCACAGGTCTGGCTCAACTTCTTCGGCCTCGTCGCCGGCATCGCGTCGTGGAGGAGTGGTTGGCAGGCAACTGCGCTCCAGCCCCCCGTCACTGGCAGCGACATCATACCGCCCCCTGTCGAGCCGACAGACGAGAAGCTTGCGCCGTACATCGAAGACCCGCTCAAGGATGTCATCGAGGCGCCGTCCCTGGACGAGATGTAGGCTGGTGCCGCTGAGATCCCTGGGCTAACTGAGGGGCAAGGACGGGCGTGGACCCTGTTGGCGTTTGTGGTGTCGTAACTCCGAGTCTTCCTCGCCTGCTTGACATTCATAAGACACAATGCTGGAGCAGTGCGGTTTTGTTGCCATGCGTACTGGTTTTATTCTCTCCCGAGTCTTTGTTCCCCTAGTGGTGGAGGGTAGACTGGCACAACTACAGCCAAGGATCAGCTGAATGATATCTCCAGCGCTGCGGCGCTTGAGCAAAGAGGTTCAACAAGGTTAGATCCATATGTGTACCTAAGACAAGTGGGCTTCTATCATGCATGATGGATCACGCAGCATCAGACGCTCAGAACTTGGAGGCGCCTGTACAATATCAAGACTGCGCTCGACTGGAAGTGCTATTGTCCTTGTAACACCAGGTTTCCTCGTGTGCAGAGGACTGCCCCGTAGCGGGCGACAATAAGGAGCAGCGGGCTCCCTTTGTAGTTTCTACGATAGGCAAGACGATCATGGCATATCGTAAAATTTAACTTTCCGCGGAAGCCCAAATTCTCGACACGGTGCCACTAAGGAGGGTTGAGTGGCACGAGGCGCAGAAAGCGGGGACTTTGATGTATCACGTTCCCCCGAGGCAGTGTCCTCTTCAGCTGTCTTCCGAGTGAGTAACGTTCTCCCTTTCAGTGTCGTGGGGAAGTCTTTCGGCGCACCCGTAGCGGTTCACATCGAAGTTATATTGTATCCCAGTCTTAACGACCTGAAAACAATGGCTCAGGATATGTCGTATCTATGAACATGGTAGCATTAAGCTGGTAACCATTGTTCAGAGGAAAATCGATGACAAGAGATCAAGTCCAACCACATCACTTGCCTAATCTGGAGTCTCGATCTAGATTATCTCCAGCCGGTAACCTAATCGGGTCCCGTTCATGAGGCTGTGCATCGCTTCTACGCGAACCACAAGGCCGACCTCTCCGTCTTCGTCGTGTGTGTTGTCCTAGTCGTCCCTCGTCTACTAGATATCTCGGGAGCTAGGATGAGTGTCCTGACTATCTCTGCTGAGAAGATTTCTGCTTCATAAGGCTACGCCTCCCGATCGGTCCGTCAGAAAATTCCTGGGAAGCATGTACAGCCTCGAGAAGCGGGCCCTGACCGAGTTCGCTCCGTCTTCCTCGTGCAGTGACGCGGCATCCTTTGTTCCCCGTCCCCCAGCGGCTGCGCAGAGACTGTGCCTCCTCCTCTCGAACCTCTCTCGGGCTCTAGAATACACGACTGGCACGGTTGTGGCCTGTGCTCCAAGCCCCTCAAGAACTCGACGTCGGCGTGGATCCGGGTGGACAGGCTCTCCAGGAGAACTGTCATGCTGTGCGCGGAACATGTCGGATGCCGGTACGGGCGTGAGCAGGTGAGTCGCGGCGGGTGTTCGTCCGGGGGAACACGTATGCATGCGGACACAGCGGGTACGTCGGTGGATGTGTACACCATGGTCATGTCGAGTAAATCTGACTGTGGCAGGACAGATGGCGGGATGACACGCATGTGTCCGGCTCAAGTATGAGGTCTCGAAGCCGGACGTGCGCAATTAAGGTGTCCTGGTGCAAGGGACACGAAGCACGTCGAAAACTTCCGGGTCATAACAGCGAAGAATTCACGAGCACCAACTAGTCAGTGAATGGCGAGGCCTTCCCGTCGGCGTACCGAGGGTGCTCTGCGACTGTGGAAACCAGTGTCGGAACAAGAATACACGACGCTTGTGAGTCTTGTCCGTGCGGCTGAGGAGAGAGTGCGAGTGCTAACCACTTTCCAGCCCGTGGACAGCCTCGCCAAGTGGTCGACCGTTCTCACCTGGCCCGACGGTCGTGTCCGCGCCGCAGTCGTCCCAAGACGAGGTATTATTGCCCTTTCCGTCTCACGTACAGTAAGGTCCTGTACTGCAATGCGCAAGCACGAACGTCTCTGTACGTTGATCCTATTGCCAACAGGCCTTGCGCAGCCGTAAGCCTGTGTGGCAAATACTTCCGAAATCGCACTGTAAAGCGGACTTACACTCAATACCCGCGACGTGGTGTCCCGAGTACGTGTGTATCTTCATTTGGGCTCCAACTTCCATGCTCCTTGGCTACCTTCATTCCATAGCCCGCATGCTGTGTACTGGGAGCGGGAGAATGCACATTGATCGGTGTTCCCAGTCTAGTGCCCGCCCATGAGATCCATCCCCTGTCCCGCGAGAATGGAGCCTTCTTCCGCGAGAAAACAGCGCCTCTCCGTGGTGCGGTCCACTTTTCCGGTCAGGAAGAGCCGCCTTCCTATGCAGTCCTGCACCGTGCAAGCTGCGCAGCAGCGGGAGGCTTGCGTACCGATCCGTGACGAGTCGGCCAAGGCTGATCGTAGGGACGCCAAGCCTGAGCGATAGCAGATGTATCCGTGAAGCGCATGGCGGGACAAGCGTAGGCGGTGCTTGACCTTATGTGTTTCGCGCCGTTTCAGCCTCCGGGGGTCACAAACCGGGACGCTGGGCGATGGTACGCGACTCGGCGATCGCCCGACGGATTGGTAGAGTGACGTCCTAGTTTGGCACGAGGCTCGGATACCGGGATATGCAGGCATTTTAGTTTGTGGGGAGGAGAGACAGGAGGTCCAAACTCGAGCTCGTTATAGAGTGATAGAGTGATAATGCGTATGGTTTCTGCCAATACTCAGCTATTTGGTTCGAGACGACATGGCCCGAGTATCGTTAAGCGCCCGAATGAGCGGGCCTTCGACCGATCAGATCGTCAACAGCAGGTACGACTCAAGGGCCACCTTGTGTTTGAACGCACTGCCGCATATCGAGAAACGTATTTGCCTCGAAAAACGAGGAGTACACAATGTGGCCACAATACTGAACACTTTCTCATTGTACTCCACAACGGTAGCAAGGTTACCGTAGTGCACGCTGCGTTACGTTGTTTTCTGCTACAGTTTTTCGCATGTCACTTGTCCTCCGCCGCGCAGCTGTTGCCTCGTGTAAACCCAGCGCAATCATGTACAGACGCTTACCCTGGCGAAAGATTCGACTGGTCATGGGTCCCGATTACACCCTCAGAAGACCAGCCATGCGTTGACTGCAGGTCAACTGCAGCACGAGAGATGTTCACGATTCCACCCATGAGCAAGATGGGATGCTCCTCGGTTGACATGAGGTAAGGGTCCTCCTTCTCCTTCTGCATAGCGCTTTCCCGCGTCGAGAGCCCTATGATCATGCGGCGCCGTGGGCTGACAGAGTCCGAAGGTACATATGACTCACTCACAGGTTCGCCCCCGCCCATGCGGTTCGTGTACGCCTGTAGGCGGTAGGCCGGTCTGTTACTTATCCGTATATGCGTATGCGGGAACGATGAGAGGCATGATAATATGATGATCGGAGGCCGGAAGACTCGGATAGCTGCTATTTCCAACAAATGCCGTACTATGCCTTTTACTGCACGTCGTCGAGGGATGGCAGTGTATGTAGTTGTGTGTCTTGCATGGGATTGCCGGCCTTTACGCATGGACCCTACAGAACCTCGGATACATCCAGGTCTGTCGGGTCGACCCGTGCGCGCATCTCGTCGACCCTGGGCGCAAGCATAGGATTGAAGATTTGCCCTCAGGTAACCGGCTTTTCTCCATGGGTGGTGGGGGGTGTGGCGTCATAGCTTGTGGACAGCGCTGACACGAGTGGTAAGACTGATTCAAGACAATTCAGCGTGGTATACTCGTGCCATGGTCCGCGGCGCCCTACCGCAGAAGTGGTACAAGTGCCGGTATCTGAAAAGCGCCATCTTGGGCTGAGAGTTCTTTCCCTGGGAAGCGACGAACCATGAATGGTACTGGTGGTTGTAGAAGCGTGCAGCGAAGTTCGAACTCACTAAGGGCTTCGAACTTCGCGTCTCCAATGCTATGGTGTACTATCTCGGCAGGGCAGAAGCTGCAGACGATAGCATCTGGGGGCGCTGCGGCACCCCTGAGACTTCAACGAATCCAGACTTGGAAGTCTCACGAAACGACGCTGCGCGTTCTGCCGCGGGCACTGCAGGTGAGTTATGCGCTACGCCGCTACTCCATGTGGGTCGAAGTTCAGCCTGGATGCTCCGGCCCGAGCAGTGTCGACGGTGCGAGGTTGAGGCCTGCGGCTGAAATCCGATGAGTTGGATCCTAGGACGCACGATCCTTGCGACTACACTTGAGCGTTCATTTGGCACTCTCGACGCAGTCGGATCTGTTCAGGTTCCGCGAAGAGGATACCTGGCTTCGATCAGATTAGTACCGTCATGGTACAGGATCAATAACAGCCAGATAGTAACTCAGGAAGATGAGGTACCGAGGAGGCTGTGGGACTCAATCTCCGCGTGCGAGGTATGTGGAGATACGGATGGCGTAGATGGAGTCAATGCTGAGTAGTTAGGTTGGCTATGTAGCAGAACACTGTGAACTGCGCGCCCGATGTCTGTCAAAGCACTGATATGGTTAGAACTATGGTGATAGACCGAAGAGGGATTGGAACGCTCATCTCCCATACCTAGTAGCTCTGACGGTGAGGGTAAGCTCCGCGCAGTAGAGGTACGGTACCGAGATGGGGGCTGCATACTGCGAGGGTGGATGACGGAGAGTGCATGGGCAACGAGCCACAGTTCGTTTTATGACGCGGGCATGGATCTCAGTGACAAAATGACATGGGTCATGACCCGGTCGTTCCATAAAGTTCCGCTCAAACAGCGCTGGGTCGCCTCCTCGTCAACAGTTCATATAACATTCATGTGTGAGCGTGCGAAACGCTGCACTGCGACAATTGCGCCGCTGGGCAGTGGCCATGGTTGGTAGCTCGTCGACCATCATCACCCTGTCCATTCCCGAGGCAATACCGACCACTCCCGGAGGAACGATAGAACTCAACGCCTGGATCGTCGACGCGACGATGATCACAATAAGTGCCGAGGAGCCTCAGGCTCCTCCATGACCTGCCAAAATGGCTCGAGCGGCCCAATTCTATAAGACAAGGCTGTAACCCGGTCCTTGGACCACCAGGGAATGCAGACGTACCCCGATTGTGGCGAGGATCTGTGCAACAAAAGGGTGCTGTTGGAACGACACGATGTACGCAGCTGGGGGTGTCGCAGGTACCACCGCCCCGCTGGTGCGCATGCAATTCGAGGGCGGGGTCAGTCGCGGGCGCAAGAGCAGGCATGGACATTGTCGTTGCGGGAGCCGCATGTGCAGGGTGTGGAGAAAACGTGTGCCTGTGTCGTAGTGCGGGGCACGGATAAGATAAGTATCCTAAGTAATCCGCCCAGTAATCGCCAAGGACTTATCCCAGGGGGTAAATACGGCAGACGCCCGCCCAGCACGAGGCTGTGTGTTGGAAAGAGTCCAATGGAAGGTGCAAGTTGGATAAAGTCTCGCTTGGTCCTAACGTTCATGTTCACCGTCTCCGCGCGACTCCACGCCTCTCTCGTGCTCCCTCCCAACAACGACGACGACGTCCTTGAACATGACCCACGCCGACAGCAAGCCCGACATCCCCGCCATTGTCACCACCGACCTCTCCTCCACACCTCACCTCTCCGTTTCTCCGCCTGACGACCACAATGCCCTCGACGCGACAAACACCGACGCGGGAGCTCTGTCTCCCAGCTCCGCCTCTCGTTCATCCCCGTCAGCCTACCTCTCCCCGCTCAGCGTTCCTGGCAGCGCCCCACGTTCGTCTCTTGACGCGCAGTCATCATACACGCCTTCTTTGTCACCCGGATCGCCGTCACCGAGTTTCACGAGCTCAATGGAAACACACGTCCCTCCATCCCCTACCCTATCCACACGGAGTTCTGTCCACTTCGCCCCATCCACCTCTCTTGCTTTGCGAGACAACCGTCCGGACGAGAAGAATGGTATGTCGTCACTCCACCTTCTCACCCCACACTACGGCCAGCACAAGAGAAAGGGGTCGGTCGCCAGCTCCATGGAGGGTAGCACGGAGGGCACGGAGCCCGACTCGCACAGCTTCTCGCTCCAACCGCTGACACCGCAACACACCGGCGGCGACACCAGTACCATCGCTTCGCCGACCCAGACGCACTATGACGGCGCGTCAGTCGATGGCACGACAATGCGTTCGCGTTCAATGAGCCGGCCTAAACTCGATGACGATGCGCAGCCAACCAAGTCAGTGGACGACGGCGCCGACGACCCGCCAGAAGAGGAGGAGCGGCCAATCCTCGACCTCGCGCAGGACGAGCACATCGACGCGGGCGTGTTTCCCTTCAAGCCCTACAAACTTGCGTCTCTGGTCGATCCGAAGAACATGGACTTGTTGAAGGAGATGGGTGGTATGGCCGGGTTGATGAAAGGTCTCGGCACGCACAGGAAGCGGGGTCTGGGCAAGAAGGCCCTCGCGACGACCGCCCCTGCGTCGCATCACGGGTTGTCCGATACCCGTGCCGACAAGGATGGCAGACCTGGTGCGGGGGCAGGTGCTGGTGTCGGCGCATCGCAGCGCCACGACCGGGATCCGGAGAACGCCGCTGGTGACGTGCCGAAACTGGTGCTCACTGGCCCCGGAGGTGAGGATGGCGGTGGCGTACCGTTAGGAGAATCTGCCTCCGAGATCGGTGTTGACGTCGAGGATGGTCCGACGTACGACGCGAATCTGGACGAGCGGCGACGTGTCTACGGTGTGAACGTCCTTCCCATCCGGAAGACCAAGTCGTTGCTGCAGCTCATGTGGTTGGCCCTCAAGGACAAAGTCTTGGTATGTTTCGATATACTGCGCGCGAGATGTTATCTGACATATCGTCATACAGGTGCTTCTGTCCATTGCTGCTATCGTATCCCTCGCTCTCGGTTTCTTCCAGGACTTTGGTACTCCACGACCTGCTGGCGAGCCACCTGTGGACTGGGTGGAAGGTGTCGCCATCATTGTCGCTATTGCCATCGTCGTGAGTGTGAAGTCAGCTCGTATGCGTGTCTACTCCTAATCTTTGTAATCAAGGTCATGGTTGGCTCTCTGAACGACTGGCAGAAGGAGCGCCAGTTTCAAACTCTCAATGAGAAGAAAGAGGAACGTGGCGTCAAGGTTATCCGCGATGGTGTCGAGATGGTTGTCGACATCAAGGAGGTAGTCGTCGGCGACGTCGCGCTGGTTGAACCGGGCGAGATTATCCCCTGCGACGGTATCTTCATTACTGGCCACAACGTCAAGTGCGACGAATCCGGCGCCACAGGCGAGTCGGATGCAATCAAGAAGATGTCGTACGAGGACTGCCTCAAGGAAGGAACCGAAGGAGGGGAGCATGGGAAGCACACCGACTGTTTCATGATCAGTGGCAGCAAGGTGCTGGAGGGGTACGGCAGCTATGTGGTGATCGCGGTCGGGACGCGGTCATTCAATGGCCGTATCATGATGGGTACGTGTTGCACAGTTCTGGTACGGGCGCACAGTTCGTTTATATTGACATATTCTACCTGTAGCGCTGCGCGGCGATACCGAAAACACGCCGCTCCAGTTGAAGTTGAACAACCTCGCTGAGCTGATTGCAAAACTCGGCAGCGCAGCAGGTCTCATACTGTTCGTGGCGTTGATGATTCGCTTCTTCGTCCAACTTGGTTCCCACAACCCCCAGCGGACGCCGAGCCAGTGGGGCATTGCATTCGTCCAGATCCTTATCATCGCCGTGACGCTCATTGTTGTGGCCGTGCCAGAAGGTTTGCTAGCCTCGTTTAAACTGTGCGAGATGTGTCATCCTGACGTTCTATCCGCTAGGTTTGCCGCTCGCTGTGACGCTCGCCCTTGCCTTCGCGACCAAACGTATGACGAAAGAGAACCTTCTTGTGCGTGTACTCGGATCTTGCGAGACCATGGCCAACGCCTCCGTCATCTGCACGGACAAGACCGGCACGCTCACGCAGAACGTCATGACTGTCGTCGCGGGTTCAGTCGGCATCCATTGCAAGTTCGTGCACCGTCTGGAGGAGAACAAAGCGCGCACGAACGCCGACGAGGAACCAGGCGTAAAGGGCGCGTTGAGCCAGAAGCACGCGCAGGACTTCTCAATCGACCAGGAGCACATCAACTCTACCCTCTCGCCCGCTATCCAGGACCTCCTCAACAAGGCCATTGCCGTTAACTCTACGGCGTTCGAGGACGACGACCCCGAGAGTGGCAAGAAGGTCTTCGTCGGCAGCAAGACCGAGACGGCGCTCCTCCAATTCGCGAAGGAGAATGGATGGGCGGATTACAAGCAGACGCGTGATAGCGCTGACATCGTCCAGATGATCCCCTTTTCAAGCGAGCGCAAGGCTATGGGCGTTGTCGTCCGCTTGTCGAAGCGCCATTACCGCGTTTACCTCAAGGGCGCCAGCGAGATCCTCACGAAGAAGTGCTCCAGTCATATCGTCGTCGAGCGCGGCTCGAAGGAGACCGAGGTTGTCGACACTCGGGAGATCGACGAGCTCGCGCGTGATAACATCCAGCGGACTATCATCTTCTACGCTAACCAGACTCTCCGGACTATTGCCATCTGTTACCGTGACTTCGAGTCGTGGCCGCCTCCAGGCGTACAGGCTGAGTCTGAGGATGAGGTGCGTAGTCCGTCTACTGGTCCGTCGGCGTACTGAATGTTTTTACAGGTTCCGTATGAGGAATTCTGTCACGACCTTACCCTCATCGGCATCACCGGCATTGAGGACCCTCTACGTCTTGGCGTCCGTGAGGCCGTTGCGGACTGCCACAAGGCCGGCGTCACGGTGAAGATGTGTACTGGCGACAACGTTCTGACCGCCCGCTCGATCGCTCTGCAGTGTGGCATCTACACCGCGGGCGGAATCATCATGGAGGGCCCTATCTTCCGGCAGCTCGAGAAGCAAGACCTACAGGATGTCGTACCCCGGCTCCAGGTTCTTGCGCGTTCGTCTCCCGAAGACAAGCAGCTCCTCGTTGAGACCCTTCGAGAGCTCGGCGAGATCGTTGGCGTCACCGGTGACGGTACCAATGACGGTCCTGCCCTTAAGAAGGCCGACGTCGGTTTCTCAATGGGTATCGCCGGCACCGAGGTCGCCAAGGAGGCTTCCGACATCATCCTTATGGACGACAACTTCGCATCGATCGTTAAAGCGATCATGTGGGGTCGTTGCGTTAATGATGCGGTACGCAAGTTCCTGCAGTTCCAGATCTCGACGAACGTCACGGCCGTCATCATCACCTTCGTCTCTGCCGTCGCTTCCGTACAGGAGGAGTCGGTGCTCTCTGCTGTTCAGTTGCTCTGGATCAACATCATCATGGACACGTTCGCCGCTCTTGCCCTGGCGACGGACCCGGCGACGCCTGCGCTCCTCGACCGCAAACCGGACAAGAAGACTTCGCCGCTGTTCACTGTCGATATGTACAAACAAATCATCGGACAGTCTACTTACCAAACCATCATCACGTTAATTTTCCACTTCCTTGGTCTCCGCATCCTCGGGCTTTCGTCGTCGGACAAGAACGACACTATCGTGCAGACGCTCGTCTTCAATCTCTTCGTGTTCGCGCAGATCTTCAACTCCATAAACTCTCGTCGCCTCGACAATCACTTGAACATTTTCGCAGGCATTACCAAGAATTACTACTTCATGGGCATCACTTTAATCGGTTTGTTCTCAAGTCGTCCTGTCACTCAGGCAGTCGCTGACATGCTTCTTCGCAGAGGTCGCAGTACAAGTCTTGATCGTATTTGTTGGCGGCGCTGCGTTCCAGGTGACACGGATCGGTGGTCGCGAGTGGGGCATCGGCCTCGCGCTCGGTTTCGTGTCAATCCCGCTGGGCGCCCTCATCCGGTTGATTCCTAATGCTCCCGTCGAGCGGTTCTTCATCAAGATCCGGCTCTTGCCCAATCCAGACGTTCTCCCCACCACGCGCCCAGATACCGAATGGAATACGGCAATCCAGCTGGTTCGCGACAACCTCAGCACGTTCTCCCATGTTCGTGGTGGCCGCATGCGCGCATCATCATATGTTGGCAAGAGCCGGAGCGTTCACCTCGCGCCTGAGTCCCGCGTTGCTCTGTGAGTAGTCGTCGTCGTCGCAACCCGCTGACCTCCGCTGACGCCAAGCTATAGTCCGTCTATCATGACGATGGTCCCCACACTGATCGCCTCTTCCATCGGCGCTCGGTGGGCACCGCAATCCCCAAGTGGTCTCTCACATCCGGCGAGCTTCGACCCGTCGAAGTCGTCGGCCGCCCTCTGGGAGGGGAAAATCCAGATCCACCCTGATACCAAGCCGGACGACCCGGTGATGCAAAGGTGGGGGGCCGTTGCAAGAACGAACTAGAGGAATGCTTTCATCGGATTCGGACGCTTTGGAATCATGGACATACCCGGCGCGCTCACATACGACATACGACTCATGAAGTACATCTGTTTATGCGCGCCCACCATAATGACCGCTTGTCGCATTATCGCGCACACACTGCACTTGGATCTGCCTCTCGTACCGTAGACATTCCCCGGTTACCCCGGCTATTCGACTACTGTCTTCACCTCTCGCCCGCGCATATATCGCAGCATGTTCAGCTTTCGACCCTCGGTTCGCTCCATTGCAGCACTTTCACTTTGCACGCCAGCAGGCCCTGTCGCATACCATCTCCCCTCACCACGCCGCATACATCGACGACCATGTGTATATGCATTGTACATACATACGACGCACGACGCTCTCGCACCTTGCCTTCTCCATATCTTCTTAGTTGCGCTTCTTACCGTTTGTTTTCCCGCATGGTACATGCGTTATGCATAATAGACTTGATTTACTCCATCCGGCGTCGTCGCCGCTGTATGCCTGTGCGCAACGGATTTACTTCGACATTGCAAGGCGGTACGGTATGTGCTTTCCGATGCGTCTTGCGCGAAGCTGACTGCTCGTTTACGCTTTACGACCGCTTTGGTCAGCCCGTGTTCGCCTGGGGGTAGCCTATTTCTAGGTTTAAAAGGTGCGACGCTCTTGAACACCTGCATCGCTGATCCGTTGATGTTAATTATAGACCGGGACATACGGCACCGCCAGCACATTGCGCCGATGCTGGTCACCAGGCCCAGCCACGTCGGTCTCCTTGAACAGTTGAACGCAAACCGAGATATGGCCGTCGGGCGCCGGGGTACCACACGTCTGACATCAGTCCACGGGATTCTCTGAGTGGGCTCTCGAAGGCTGCCCCATGCTTCGTGGCCCGGGGTAACCGTCGACATGTCCTTCTCGGTGCTGGGGATGACCGCGGGTGCCTGCTCCGCCGCACTCGTGCAGGACCTCTCCGATGTCAAACTTAGTCTCTCTCATTCCAGTATTTCGTCGACGATGTTCCGGGCGCGCTCATGGTCCGTTGTGTGTGTCGTATTTGCTCGCCCTCGCAAGTGTATAAAGCGGATGAAGCCAAGAGGCTTGGCATCGACAAACCACCTCCTCTGTCATTCACTCTCCCCTCAGGTCCTTCAACATCAACATGAAGCTCTCGGTCACCTTTACCCTCCTCGCGGCGGTCATTCCGTTCGCTCTCGCTCAGTCTCCAGAGTGGGGCCAGTGCGGCGGTATTGGCTGGACTGGTGCGACGACCTGTGTCGCCGGCACCGTCTGCACGGTCCAGAACGCGTACTACTCACAGTGCCTTCCTGGAAGTGTGAGGACATTCAATGGCTATATCCGGGATGTAGACAGATGTGTTGACCATCATGTGCTCATAGGCTTCGAGTGCCCCTGCAACGACTCCGAGTTCGCCATCGGGTCCGACGAGCACGGCTCCTCCTGCTCCTTCTGGCACTGGCCTCAATGCGCTTGCGAAGGTGGCGGGCAAGCTCTACTTCGGTACCGCGACGGACAATGGCGAGCTCTCGGACACCGCGTACACCGCGATCCTCGACAACAACAAGGAATTTGGCCAGATCACCCCCGCCAACAGCATGAAGTGGGACGCGACGGAGCCGACGCGCGGCACCTTCACCTTCTCTGGCGGTGACCAGATCGCAAACCTCGCGAAGACGAACGGCCAGCTCCTCCGTGGTCACAACTGCGTGTGGTACAACCAGCTCCCGAGCTGGGTCTCCAACGGCCAGTTCACCACCGCGGACTTGACGACCGTCATCCAGAACCACTGCAGCACGCTCGTCAGCCATTATAAGGGCCAAGTCTGTGAGTGCCCTCAACACGCTTCATCATTGTGCGATAGCTGACACGCATTCTGGTAAGACTCGTGGGACGTCGTCAACGAACCGTTCAACGATGACGGTACCTGGCGTCAGGACGTGTTCTACAACACGCTCGGCACGAGCTACGTCAGTATTGCCCTCAAGGCTGCTCGCGCTGCAGACCCGAACGCGAAGCTCTACATCAACGACTACAACATCGAGCAGTCCGGTACGTATCTAGACCCTTCTACCCGTGAGGCAGATACTCATGGTCGTCTCTCCTCTCCCACAGGTGCCAAGGCAACCGCGATGCTCAACCTCGTGAAGCAGCTCATCGCCGACGGCGTGCCGATCGACGGTGTCGGCTTCCAGTGCCACTTCATCGTTGGCGAGGTTCCGGGCACGTTCCAGACCGTGCTCGAGCAGTTCACCGCGCTCGGGCTCGAGGTCGCGATCACGGAACTCGATATCCGCACGACAACGCCCGCGTCGCAGTCCGCGCTTGCGCAGCAGCAGAAGGACTACCAGACGGTCGTGCAGGCGTGCATGAACGTCGAGAAGTGCGTGGGTGTGACCGTGTGGGACTTTACGGACAAGTACTCGTGGGTTCCGAGCACGTTCTCGGGCCAGGGTGCGGCGTGCCCATGGGACCAGGTGAGGAACAAGGTGTTCACTCTGAATAGACGGAGGCTGACCATGTCATCCTCCAGAACCTTGTCAAGAAGCCGGCTTACAACGGTATCGTTGCGGCGCTCACGTCATGAGTACTGTGAGGCTATCGGGCTGTTTCACTCTCAGGCTCTCAAAACGTATATATGTACGACTACTTTATCCGGGGTTGAATGCTATCTTCATTTCGCTATCATACAATGTGCGATCCTTGGAGTCTGGACAATATTGCAGTCCTTGAATGACGTCTTCACCACTTCTCATGGGCCGGGCGCACTTCATTGCATAGTAAGGTCAGTACTTGATGCAGTTGACACGATACCAACACTCACAATCGAGTTCCCAAGTCCAAGCAGATCTGTCTTGCTCGACGAGGTATAGGTAGCTCTGTACCTCGTGTCAGCTACTGAATGGAACATTGGACACCACGCCAGAATTTACCTTCGCGATGCTGTTGGCATCCAACCGGAGATCAGGGTTGTTGATCCATGCCTCATCGCGATACGACGACGACCGATCAGTCAGAATGCCTAGGGTACATCGTTGGTTGATCATTGAAATGTTCAGTTTCGTCTGCTTACCTCCGTCGATGATAGCCTGGATGCCATGTTCATCTCATTGGTCAACAAACAACCGGCGGACTCTAATGACTAGGGACTTACGTGGGTAACCTGGACAAGAACGTCAGCAATCGGACCGAACGTCCAGACGAAGCAAACGGGCTCACATGGATGTTCTCCTTCCCAAACTCCTTGGCAAGACTCTGGCTCAGCGCCCTCAGACCGAACTTACCGGCTGCGAACGCGCTTGTGGTAACGTTTCCACGGATGGCAGCCGTCGCCCCAGTGAAAAGGAGGGTGCCCCTCTTGCCGCGCTCATCGATGTCGTTCTGCTTGAATGCCAGGACGGCACCGCGGGAGAACGCGAAGGCAGCAGTAACATTCGTCTGCAGAGATGTCTTGATGTCCTTTTCGGTGACGTCAAGGAACGGCTTCCAGACGCCCGAGCCTGCGTTCCAGAGGGCGACGCGCAAGGAAGAGGATCCAGCAGACGACCACTTGTGCGCAGCGATGTTGTCGAAGACGGACAGCGTTGCGCCATACGAGTAGTCTGAGATCGGGAACCCAGCGGCCTGAAGACTTTGATGAGCGACTGCCACAAAATAGCTTGGAGATTTGAACATACCTCGCCACCGGCACTGTTGATCTCACCCGCGAGGCGGTTCAATGAATCTGCATTGCGCGCAATGAGCGCGACGCGATAGCCCTTCTGAGCAAAGAGGCGGCTTCATGCGATAAGTTAGCTCATGTATGCAGCCTGCCGCGCATGTAGCATAGGCTTACGCAGCTGCGGCTCCGGTCCCTGTGTACAGAAATTCAGATGAGCACCTCGTGAACATCTATTAATCGGCTCCAGAGAACAAACCTGAGCCATTTCCGATACCTGCGACGACGAAGAGAGGACGAGTAGACATGGTGAGACGAAGGACAGGAGAACAGTGAATGAGTTTGGTAAGCCGAGGGGCTCGTGAGCCGACTATATAAGTGCTGGGAATTCTCATCGAGCACCACTATGTCGTGCTCGGGTTTCTTACACATCCATCTTGGAATCGCCGTGTATTATGCAGCAGAGAAACGCGCGGTTGTCGTCTGCTTTGATAGTCCAGGATGACACAGATGGCCTCAGTTTGATGAGATGCGTGCCTTCACGACGCGTATGCCTGCGAGCGCTCCGGATGTTACCAAACAGGCTCCGACTCGGGAGACTAAAGTATACGTGTGTACTACATGCCTCCAGAAACAGAGATGTGGGCGTAACATATCTAAGAGAGAGCCGCGACGATGCCATTGTACGCAGGCTTGATAGTGAGGTTCTTAGTTCAAGGATGGCGTGAGCTTGCGTCACCAAGCAATAGAGACCGAGCAAGGGCTCACCGAATCCCATGGGCAAGCTGCGCCCTGTCCAGAGAAGGTACTCGGAACCCAAGAATACTGCACACGAAAACCCAATCAGCGATCCGTCATCATGCATCCACGCCGATCGCTCGGGACGCGCCTTGTCTGTGTAGTCCCAAATCGTGATCCCGACGCACTTCTCCACGTTCATGCACGCTTGCACAACGCTCTGGTAGTCCTTCGCCTGTTGTGCGAGGAGCGCGTCCGTCTCGGGCAGCGTCATGCGGATGTCGAGCTCAGTGATTGCGACCTCGAGCCCGAGCGCGGTGAACTGTTCGAGTACGGTCTGGAACGACGTCGGGACAGAGCCGACGATGAAGTGACACTGGAAGCCGACGCCGTCGATGGGGACTCCGTCGGCGATGAGCTGCTTGACGAGGTTGAGCATTGCGGTCGCCTTCGCCCCTGAGTTCTCGATGTTGTAGTCGTTGATGTAGAGCTTCGCGTTCGGGTCTGCAGCGCGGGCAGCTTGGAGCGCGATGCTGACATAGGTGGTATTGAGGGTATTGTAGAAGACGTCCGAGCGCCAGGTGCCGTCGTCGTTGAACGGCTCTGCCCGCGAACTAGTCAGTCACATCCGCCGCTACCTATCCACCAGTCAACTTACCGTTGACAACGTCCCATGAATCTACAGGACATGGTGCGTCAGCCAGTGAGGTTATCACCACGCGAACATCGACCGATGTACTCACAAACTTGACCCTTGTAATGCCCGACGACGGTACCGCAGTGATTCTGGATGACAGTTGTTAAGTCCGCAGCGGTGAACGAGCCGCTGGAGACCCAGCTCGGGAGCTGGTTGTGCCACACGCAATTGTGGCCACGCAGGAGCTGTCCGTTCGTCTTCGCGAGGTTCGCTATAACGTCCCCATTAGTGAAGGTGAATGTCCCGCGTGTCGGCTCAGTCGCATCCTACCGAAAGACACACCATTAGCATTAGCATCTCTCAGTGGGAAGCAAGATGCGTGAAGAAAGCACTCACCCATTTCATGCTGTTGCCGGGGGTTATCTGGCCGAACTCCTTCGAGTTCGACAGGATCGTAACATATGCGGAATCCGAGAGCTCCGGGTTGTCCGTTGCGCTGCCAAAGTAAAGCTTGCCCGCGGCCTTCGCGAGGGTGTTGAGACCCGCGGTGGAGCTGGGAGTGGTCGAAGCAGTCGTAGTGGTGGATGTTGTGGACGTTGCCTGCGGTCAGAGTCTCAGTTTCCGGCACCACAAGCAATAAGCGAGACGACTTACAGTCCCTGGTTGGCATTGTGAGTAGTATGAGTTGACGACGACGCAAGTCGTGCCCGAGACACAGGTAGTGGCTCCCGTCCACCCGATGCCACCGCATTGACCCCATTCCTGCGCTTGACCGAGGGCGTATGGAATGAAACCAGCAAGGACGGCGAAAGTTGCAGAGAGTTTCATCATCTTGAACGCTTAGTAGTGAGTGGAAATTGCCACCTGTACAGCGCGGCCAAGACGCTGTCCCTCTTATATGCCCTGCAGGACGTGCTCCGGAGCGTAGCAGAGCCAGTTCCAGAGGAACAACGGCATGCGGGGGGACCGGAACATCGTCGTGAAAATATTGAGCGGTCTGCTGCCAGATGCCCAGATGGCGGGAGTGCAGGCAGCCAATAGCGCAGGTGTCATTGTACGGCATCAGCGGGTCGCGGAGCAAGCCTCCTCATGAGGGCATGACCACGAAGGCTGGGGATGGACGAACATCTGGCAACCAGACCGTCTTCCAGAAGCCTGCGGTTGCTGCCGGTCGAGCGCTCTCGTGACTGGTGGGCCGGCAGGCGGGTGTGTACACGGATACCGCTTGGAGTATGGACGGCGGTTGATCCTCGGTCACTGTCTGTACGGTGGAAGGTCTTCAGGCGGTCCCGAAGCTGGCGGTCATTGCTCGGTGTTATTAGTCCCCGTCAAGGTTCAGCCAGACTTCAGAGGCCAAAAATAGCGCTACGCTCTAGCGAGGTTACCATTGCTTGTGAGCTGGCGTTCAGCAGTGAACAGTCGGCAAATCTGCGTCTACATGGGTGCTGCGGACCTGTTGCCAAGAAGGCACCGGAGTGTTATGGGAGTTGAAAGAAGAGGGGCACGTACCACCTTCCGCATGATGACGCTCCATGCTTGGCGGAGTTTATACATACAAGTGTAGCACTTCGGTACTCCAGGCAAATTGATTACCGCCTGGCTTGATCTAAATCGACATGTATGACACGTTCACCACTTCTCGTGTGCCGGACGCACTGCACCAAAACAGGTCAGCGCATTCATCTCCACAGAGATGGAGTACCCACAGTCCAGCTCCCAGGTCCAAGCAGACCGGTCTTGCTCCACGAGGTAGAGATAGTTCTGCGGCATCTATCAGTGACCTGCAGTCGTGGCCCTGGAGGATAAGGAACACCTGCCTTCGCGATACTCTTGGTGTCCAGGCGTACGTCGGACGGTCCAGTTGAGATAACTGTTCAAGGTCGCTACGTCAGTCCAAGGTCAATGACTAATGGTACCACGAATGCTCACTTCCATCTATTATGGCCTATAAGAGGTTGAGTTGTTGGTCAGCACCACTCTAAAGCTCACTGAAGTATCTCAACGTACATGGGCCACCTGCGCATCCGTCAGCTCAGATGCACAACGATAACACTACCACAGCCCACTCACATGGATGTTCTCCTTCCCAAACTCCTTGGCCAAGCTCTGACTCAACGCCCTGATACCAAACTTGACCGCTGCGATCCCGCTCGTCCTCACATTCCCCCGGATACTCGCGGTGGCCCCGGTGAAGAGAAGCGTGCCCCTCGCCCCGCGTTCGTCGAGACCGTTCTTCTTGAACGCAAGGATCGCTCCGCGCGCAAACCCGAAAGCCGCCGCGACGTTGAACTGGAGAGTGTTCTCAATGTCTTCTTGGGACACCTCGAGGAACGGCTTCCAGACTTCCTGGACACCGGCGTTCCAAAGCGCGACGCGCACCTCGGAGGGCTCGGCGGAGGGCCATTTGTAAGCGGAGATGGTATCAAACACGGACAGGGTCGCGTTGTAGGAGTAGTCTTGGACTGGGAAGGCGGCAGCCTATGTACCGGTGGTTGGTGAGTATGTGCGCCGCCTGACAATGCACAGGCCTCATCTTATAGCGTACCTCGCCTCCGGCCTCGACGATCTCCTTCGCCAGGCGGTTCAGGTTGTCCGGGTTTCGTGCGACGAGAGCGATACGGTAACCCTTCTGAGCTAGTAGGCGGCTGTACATGATGTCAGTCAAGTTCATAGCAAAGTAACTTCGGGGATCGAGCTCACGCAGTCGCTGCACCGGTGCCTGACGTGGTCGTGATGAGCATGTCCACAAACTCGACTGCGAGGACGAACACGAACCTGTACCGTTGCCAACGCCAGCGACGACGAAAACAGGGCGAGTTGACATGGCCAGTGACGATATAAAAGTGAAGATAGAAATGGAGTTATTCTCCAGTTGGTTGTATCCCGCCTATATATGCAGCTGCGAACACTTCGTGCCCGGGCTCGTACACCGTGTCGTGTTGGATTCCTTACACATCTATCGGAAGGCTGACTGAGGGTGCAGGCATCTTGTTGACGTTGACATGTCAGCGCATGTCAACGAGCACCATCCATTGGCTTCGCAGGCCAGCAATGTGCGTGTCCCCGCGGCGCGCCGTGTCCTGGTATTGTGCCTGTCCCCGCGGCGCGCCGTGCCCTGGTACCAGAGCGCTGCAGCGCTGGGTTTGCCTGCCCGAACGCCGCGACGCGACGACTGGTGGCATGGCTGTGCAACAGCATCCAACGCGGTGCGAGAAGTCTTCGTTGTTGTGCCATATCTTCTTGACATGGGAAGATCTTGGTTTGAGTTCAATGGACTACAGGCGCTGTTTAGACAACTCACCTGGTTTGACACAAGCGTCCCTTCGGCATGCTCGCTTACCTTCCAACGCTCATTCGACCACCATCCACCCAAGCATCGTGGTCATCATAGTTAAGGACTCACCGACTTTGAGTTATCACCCATATATACTGCAGCACGAACCATATAGCCATCCCGTCAACTGTCAAGGAAGTACACCACTGCTCTTGATAATCCCTGCCCAACTCCTCCAGATGTACTTGCCGAACAGCTCGACCTCGCTGACGGATGAATCAACTTTGTTCGTCAGGTTGAGGACGTCGTCGAGGAACTGGTATGCGGTGTTTGGTGAGGTAAGCTGATGCAGTTCTACATGGGACGTCAGCCCGAAGGTGAAAAGAAAGAGACAGGTGACGTACCAGCTGCACCATACGCGGCTGCTATGGCTGCTCGACGGCGGAACCAAGCAGGCTATATGCACGAGATGAGGATGTTTTCAATACGAAGGTAATAATACGTACCCCTACGGAGGTGTCACCGATGATGTAGCACGCATCGTCTGCTACTTTCGAGACATGCTTCAGACCAGGCATGGGATCCAGCGGTGGAAGACCATATGTAGGAGATGCAAGAAGAGCAAAAGCCTGCGACGTCGCTGTCACAAAGAGTGCACAGCATGAGATACGATGTATTACTTACCTCCGGAAGGAGCGGCAGGACTTCCTCGTTTGCCTTCAGTCTCCGGGCCAGAACGTCCTTCAACGACGCAGGTGCAGCGCCAGTCACAGGCACAGTCCTCATATGCTCCCTTGCATGGTCCAGCCAACCAGTAATCAATGTCCTCCGTGCATCATCTCCGTTCCCAAATAGCGAGTTCACAGCGGCATCCGAGAGCGGTTGCTCATGTGGTTTGGGCAGGTAGAGAACAGACCGGGCGAGTGCTTCGCGAGAGAAACCGTGGGTCTTGATGAGAGGAATAGCAAGCTGCAGAAGCTGATGCCTATATTAAGTCAAATTTGGAGCAATCGTTGTGTAGATGAGGTTTTGAGACCGACCTCGACATGGTGGACGTTGTCGGACGCGTCGAGGTCGCCGGCACGAGTGACGCGCAGACCGAGCGCCCCTGGGCGATCGGTAGCACGTGGCGTACCGATCCGGATGAACGATCTCAGATCTGAATTTTGCTTTCGCCTCGCTTCAACGCGAGCCTCACTCTCGTCTGCTCGCCGACTCGTGCTATGAGCGGTCTAATATCTTCAGTAGCATGGTAAGAGACTATCGATTATTGAGTATTGTATCTATTCTAACTCTCATTGCAGGGTGCGCCGGGGAGTCGCGACGCGGCATCCCCAGAAATATGTCCTCGATGATCAGGAATTGGAGCGCGTAAGCGCACTCGCACGGATAGAACTAGAGGACGCGCGGAAAGAATTGGAGGCCGCGCACAAGGCTGCTGAGTCTATGGGCAAGGGCGCGGAGGGCGACGAGGCGGACGATGCAGACGAGAACGACGAGAGCGCCTGGGTCGAGTGAGTCCTCCCATCACCTCCGATTTGTGGGCGGGGTTTTGAGTATACGAGCTTGAAGTGAAGATGACGATGCGATGGACGAGGACGTTCCCATGGACCAGGACCCCACTCCCGCACCGGCTGCAGAGGGCGCGAAGCCCGCCGGAGACGGACTCGACCAGTACCATTTGGATGATTACGATGAAGATGAGGCCATGCCCGGCATGGGTCCCTTCAGCAACATCAAAGGTCTCACATACTACCGTAACAACGACGAAGACCCATATATCACCCTAAAAGAAGACGAAGAGGAGCAGGAGCGCGAAGAGCTCGAGGTCCTGCCGACCGATAACCTCCTCGTCGTCGCTAAAACGGAGGACGAGATCTCCCAGCTCGAGGTCTACGTCTACGAGGAGTCTGAAGAGAACCTGTACGCGCACCATGACCTCATGCTCCCGTCCTTCCCTCTGTGCCTCGAATGGCTCGATTTCCCTCCCATCACCTCTCCCGCCCGTACCCAGAATGCATCTTCCTCCTCAGATGCGGCCCAGTTCGGCAACTTCATTGCCGTGGGCACGCTCGATCCCGAGATTGAGATCTGGTCACTCGATACCGTCGAGGCCATGTACCCGGACATGGTCCTCGGCCGCCCCGACAAGACTGCAGCGCACGTTCCAACACCTCTCGGCACGGGCAAGAAGAAGCGCAAGAAGACCAAGGCTCGTCCTACTAGCACCGCGCACCACGTTGACGCCGTCCTGGGTCTCTCGTGGAATCGTACGCACCGAAACCTGCTTGCGAGTGCGAGTGCGGACAAGACAGTCAAACTATGGGATCTCAATCGCGACCCTACCATCAACGGTGAAGGCGGCGAGGGAGAGGGTGCGCTGAGGAGCTTCGACGTGCACAAGGACAAGGTGCAGGCGGTGCAGTGGAACCAGGCCGATCCCACAGTACTCCTTACGGGCAGCTACGACAGGACGGTTCGGACGTTCGACTCTCGTGCACCGGACGCAGGAGTAGGTGCACGTGTTGGAGGGGATGTCGAGGCGTTGCGGTGGGATCCTTGGGAACCGCATGGGTTCTATGTGAGTTGGTCTCTCTTATCATAGCCCTCCGGCGTTTCAGCAGCTCAATCATGCTTCCATCGCAGGTGTCGTTGGACAACGGACTGGTCGTTAACTTCGACGCTCGTGCTCTGCCTTCAGATCTGGATTCGCCTTCTCCTGCGCGGTTCACCCTCTCCGCACACGACGGCCCGGTGTCCGCCCTCGACGTGAACCCTCACGTTCGTGGTGTCATTGCGACTGGTGGCACGGACAAGGTCGTCAAGGTGTGGAATGTCGCCGACGACCAGGACACCGGCAAACGGCAAGTCAGTCTGGTCATCTCCCGGGACTTGGGTGTGGTGCGTCTCTATCTACATTACCCATTTGCGATGCGCGTGCTGATCGGGTTCGTTGTCTCAGGGCAAGGTTTTCTCGACGTCCTGGTCACCAGACGACCCGCTTACGCTCGCCGCGGCCGGCTCGAAGGCGAAGCTGCAGGTGTGGGACATCGGCGCGAACGCAGGCGCGCGGAAGGTCCTTGGCTCAAAGCTCGCAGAAGCTGGAAAGGTACTCAAGGAAAAGCAGAGCGGCGGCGTGATCGGTGTCGCGAGCGACGAGGAGGACAGTAGCGGAGACGAGGGTGGCGATGATGAGTAAACGAGTGTATTCTATAATCGCTGATTCCTGGAAGTCCTTGCGCTTGAACTAGGAAAACGCCGCTTGCAGTTGTTGTCAAGTACAAAGCCGAACAGATATGCAGCGCTGAGCCAAGGCGGACCTATCTCTACTGACCTGAGTCCTTTCCGCAGATTTCCAATATGCCGCTCATCTGGATGACTGATTAGGCCGATTTTCATCAGGGTTGTCAGCCTTGGCTCAAGGCCCCGCGGAGTGCTACTCGCTTCCCGCCGGTGGCGGCGCGCAATGCCAGCCTCCGCCTGGGGTATAAGTGTCTTCCGTTCCCCCAAGCTCTCTCGTCTTTACGAACCACCATCATCATCCATTGTATGCCCACTACTTGGTACCTCTTCCACCACACCAGACCACCTGACATGTTTGCCGTCTACCATCCTACTCGACCTCCGGACACTTCCCCCGCCCGGGGCCACGGTCCAAGCCTCTATGGCCGACCGTCTCCGGGGTTCCGCTTCTCGTGTGCGGTGCCTACGCTCCTCTATCGATCACCCCTACATGGCGGACACTTCCCTGGACGACGCTCTTTCAAACTTCTGGGCATTGTCTCACCTAGGTGCGCACCTATCCCACTTGAGCTATCGCCACTTCTCATCGTTATCCGCCATGTCAGCCAACCTCGCCCCAGCGAAGCCCCGATGTCGTCGCGTCCGTCAGCCCGGAGCTCAAGGCAGAAACACGAAACCACGACGATCGAGTGCCTCAAAGCGTTGACCTCGATGTCCGCTCGCGGCGCTCGTACGCGTGGCCTTTCCTCTCTTCTATCTCTCCATCTCTCTCTCTCCATCTCTCTCTCCATCTCTCTCTCGCATCTATCTCCAATCTTCAAGTTTCATCTCGCCTCCCGCCTTTGTCTTCGTTTCGCCTACGCATACAACTGCCATGGGTGGTCCCCGTCCTCGACAAGGTGAGCACCACGCCGTCCATGCTGTTCCAGCTTGTGCATGGCCCTCATGTTCTTACTAGTCGCAGCCGAGACGTTCCTCGCACACCCACTTCCGTTGCCACCAACTGTGCGCGCAGCTGACTTCAAGTCTTGGACGGAGTGCTGTGTACTGGTGGCGATCAGGTGTCTTCAGGTCACGGTTGGCAGCATCTTCGGTTGTCGCGCTCGAAACCTTCTGCAACGACTTGGCCAATGTGTACTATCTTTTGTCCTCGACTTCTGCACCGAGGTTGGAAGCCCGCAATCATCTTACCATGCACATACATGATACACGAGGAGGGCAACTGGTTTATCAGGCTCTGCTAACAGCGCCCCGGGGCCGTGCGCGTCGCGTACCCTCGACGCGTGACGTCATTATGGCCTTGAAGGGGATCGCAACAAGCGTCCAGATCGCGGCACGAACATATATGAGCGTTAAGACCCGTAGATAGTGAGTTCGCCATTCACTAGAGTATATACACCAGAAGTACATCTATACAAACAACCGGAGCCAGGGGGGACGAGAGAGATGGAGTTCGACAAAACACGGCACGGAGTGCGGGAAGGCAGCTAGCGGACAAGTATAGAGCCTATGGGATACACGTACGCGGCACGGAGAGAGAAGAGGAGGAGGAGCGAGAGAAGCTGGACACGGGGACGACGTCACGACACTATACGACTACTACTGCGCGTATTCGGTGCGGCTATATGATAGGGTACGAGTGCGTATGCGTATGCGTGATGGAGATGGGAATGGGGAACAGCCGCAGACCACGGAACCGGGACCACCAGAATGAAGTCAAGCCAAGACGACAAACACCGGATGAGCAAACGAGACAAGCATGAGGGTGATGAGGGTGGATGGGTGGTGAGGGGAGATGCGGGGGGGTAGTACACGACATACGACACGAAGCACCACCAGGCCCAGTGGGGAGGGGATGGAGCGTGCGCTGCGGGTGCGTAGAGGAGAGTAGGGGAGTTAGTGGGAATAAGGAGTGAAGCGTGGTAGAAACGGGAAGTGAAGAAAGTCCAGAAACACAACACGATGCGATGCTACGGCTGCGCGGGGAATACAGTATATATGTAAACGCTCCTGCAGGAAGGGAGCGCAAACGTGCGACGTCAGAGATATAAGAGAAAAGGCAAAGTCGGTGATGCGAAAGCAAAGTGTACTGATATGGACAATGTAACAGATGGACAGCGCGCCGCCACGCGTGCGTGACGGCGTGATTATGTGCAAGAAACACGGCTAGTAAGCATAAAATGTGAGAGAAATGAAGTGCGCAAAAGAGCTTGTCAATGGGATGTGCGAACGTGGGATGATAATACGCATATGTGAATAATTGACGGTCGGGGGCGGAGATGAATGAAGCGGGGTCACGGATGGATGAGGGGGGAGATGGGTGTTAAGCTCGTCATCGAAAATTAATGGGGGTGAAGTCATTCATGACACGGGACACGGGGTCATAACATGGGAGGAGGCGGAGGGCTTACGAGGAGGAAACAGGGTTTGAGTTCCATATTGAACCCAAGAAACCCCGCGCAGACTGCACAATCTCAGCGGCACGATTGACCAGCGTACCCGCCTGCTCCTGCATTCCGTCAAACGACACCCTCTGGGCGCGCGAGGGATGCTTCGAAGTCGGCGACTTCGTGGGAGACTCTGGGGGCGCAGAATTAGAAGCCTCCGCAGCACCAGTAGGACTTCGCGAGGTTCCCGACGGTTCATGCGAAGCCGAGATCGGCGACGACACAGGCTCAGCCTTCTGCGCGGGCGGCACAGGCATCCGGAAGGCAGCCACAGGCGAGTTCGCGGGTGTAGGGTGCCTCGACCGCCGCTGCTCCTCCTCCTCGACTTCCGGGATTGGTGACGGGATAGGTGGGATGGGTGGCCGCGCCGCTGGTGCATAGAGAGCTAACCTCGGACGTTCCCGTTCCTGCTCCTGCTGTGCCTGCTGCTGTGCCGGGCTCGGCCCAACAGTCGACACACTCGCCGTCTCGGTCGAAGACCCAGAGACCGAGGACGGCGGCGATGGTATCCTTTCGGGCTTCTCTAGAATCGACTCCGTTAGCACCGGGGAATATGGCTGGTACGGCCTGCCATCGTCGCTGCTCCCGCGCGATGGCGAGCTCACGACGCTCGGCGGACTCAAGCTGTCACCTAACCGCCGTCCCGTGCGCTCCCGCCCACGCTCCTCCTCCCCTCCTTTCCTTGAACCCCTGCTGCCGCGAGCATCGCGTTCGCGGTCCCGACACCGCCCGCTGGCATACGCGCTACCGTTATGGACGATGCCAACCGCGCTACCCGTCGGAGAGATGCTGCCAATCGGTGAACTCGTCCCTCTGCTCCGACTCCTGCTGCCCGAGCGTTCGCGGTCCGAGAAAGACGACGTGCGCGTGGACGAACGCCCGCGCGAGCTAGACCCAGAACGCGAGTCGCTTGAATGGTATGACGAAGAAGCCGTCGTCGTACTGCCACTAACGCTCGGGATGTGAGGGATCCGCCCACGGGTGGGCATGCCATCGGAAGGCGAGAGAAGCGCGGGGTCCGCACAGACACCCGTACTCGGAGCGGAGGAAGGGAGGGAGTTCGGTATTGGGGACGCGGTGACGTGGGCGTGTGCAGGGCTGACACGAGGCACGGGGACTGCGGGGGTAGAGGGTATTGATGACGAGCCATACGCAGGCGAAGCCTGCTGCTCTGGTATCCGATACACCGCGGGCGAGCGAGACGGGCTGCTCTCGCGGGAGCGCTCCTGCCTCTCCTCAACCGCGCCATTGACCTCGTTCACGACCACGACGGGCATGTCCGTGTCCGGTGTCTTGGGCGAGTCGGTCGGACTGGGACTAGGGCTGTGGCGCCAGCTACTACTCCTTCCGGTCGTGACGCTTGCGGCGCCGCCTTCTGAGTAATGCGTGATCTCGCCTTTGCGATGGCCGTCACGGACATCTCTCCTTCGATGCCTCCGGACAATGTGTGGGCCATCGTGGCTAAAGTCTTCACCAAGGTCAGGACCACCGAAGTAATCGTACGCATCCTCGATGGGCATGTCGTCGATATGCATTGGCGAGTCGACGATGTGTTGTGTAGGGAAGAAGGTGCCAGAGCTTGTACGCCGCATAGACGACGCACCCTCAAACGGCATGCCAACGCTTGGTATCCGAGGAGAAGAACCGGGTGCAGGCGAGCGGGGAAGCGGCGAGCGGGGATATGTGTTTCCTGTTCCGACACTGAAGTACGATTCTCGATGATGGTACACGTCCTCGTTGCCGCCGATATTGGGCGTACCGGGATGGCTGTAGCTCGCCGTAGGAACGTACACAAGGTCGACGTCCTTCGGCGATTCAAGAGCCCTCCCTTCTGGTAACGTGGCGAGCTCATTGCCGACACCGGTGCTCTTGAGTAATGTCGGCGCGATGGGAGCAATGGTGACATGTTCCCGATCGGTGGACGAGCGACGAACCATAGGGGGTTTGGGACGAGGCGACGTCGATTCCGGACTAAGCGGGGTCGAAAGCGACGGTTTCCGTATTGAGGATGCCGAGTTGGAGCGCGAACGAGAGGACGCAGTCCGCATCTCGAGGACATCATCGTCATCGTCTTCAGAATCCGATCCCACCGCGTGATCGTTGTAATAGTAGATCGACTCCGGCTCGTCGTACTCGCCATCGTAGCCGGTCTCCGAATCATACCTGTGATGAGGAAGAAGGCGATCAGTTGGAGATCGCTCATCAGCTCAAGCGACATGAGGCTCACCCGTCATCATAGGCATCAAACATCCTCCCACCACGCGCAGGACCTGTCGAGGTGCGCTTGAGCTTGGGCTTCTCGATCGCGATACACTGCTCCACAAAGGTATTGAATGAAATGTGCTTCTTCTTCGCGGGGCCGTCAGGACCATGACTCGAGCTGCCAGAAATGTCCTGGTCGCTGCCTGTCGAGCCGGATGCCTCGCTGGACGTTGCCGTCTGGAGGCCCGGATGTGTCGGTGCATCATGTGATGTTGCGGCTTCCTCGGCTATGATTCGAGGGGGGGAATTCTTGCGGAACGGTCGACCGCGCATGCTGATGTGAGTGTCGCTCTTGGTGTGAACAAGGCGAGGTCGAGCGGGGGAACGAGTGTCGTCGCCTTCAGGAGAGTCGTCATCCTCGTCATCACTATCGCCCTGGTGGAAAAATGGGCTCTCAGGGAGGGAGAGGAGTTGGCTGATACTGCGCCTCTTGAGGATCGGCTTCGTTGGTGCGGGGGAGGGACTTGGGTGGGACGTGTACGGACCAGGAAGCGCATCAATGCTGGTCTTGCGTTGGCCAGCGTGCAGCTTCGGGGTCTTGTGTTGTGAGTAATCGGTCCAATCGTGACCGATGTGGAGAGGACCATATAACCAAGTCACATCAGAGTCCTTGAGCCTACAACAGCAGATGTGTCAGGGCCAGACCGTTCGCACAAAGGAGGTGCGCTGCGCTGAACCGAAGCGGCGTTCCACACACGAGGGGCGTTATCGCGCCCATACGCGTCGCGCATGTTTGAGGAGCGCGATACGAGGAAAATGAAAGGGCGCAGGGTATAAAGAACGTACCAGTTGAGCGTTTCGGGGGAAATGGTCTTGAGGCCGTTCCTCTGCTTCCACCACGTCCGCCAGCTCGCATTCTCAAGACGCATGCCGTTGGCGATGGCGTTCTTCTGGCGCGTCATACTGCGCCATGACCGCCACACATCCTCCTCCCTCCAGTTGTGGGAGAGGTAGTCGACCTGGCCTTCGGGCTGTGTGTAGAAAGAGGAGTCGTCTGGCACGGCGTTGTGTGTGACAGAGACAAGCAGCACGGGCAGATAGCTCGTCAAGGTCGCGGGGACCGGCATGCTCATCGAGAGGGGTCGATGCGAGTGGAGAAAAAGGTGCCTGAGCGATTAAGCAAGCAAGCAGGGGGTACAGATGCGAGAGAAAAGTTCGAGAAGTGGTGGGTGTCGGCAGCGAGAATCCGAGGGAAATTGAATGGACAGGCCTGATGGCCTGGATCGAGGACGGAGATTACAGCCTGTGGGCGCTGGGCCTGCAGACTGTGCGCGACGGTGAGGAGGACGGGGACAGTGACTAGAGGGTCGCCATGGACGGCGAGGGGAGAGATGAGAACCGGTGGAGAGTTGTTGGCGGTGAATCCGCCGGTGATGCTAGGTCCGCCCGCACTCATCCGAGACTGAGCCACGTGCCTTTTTTGCACATGCCCCGCCGGGAGCTCATTCCGCCCGCCTCAGCCGCCCTCTCGCAACTCTCTCCCGCCAATTTTTCCCCATGTCATTGCCATCGATCGCCCTTGGATTACCCCGCTGCGTCGCTCATCGATTGTCCGAGCACTCATCATGCCATTTCGTGCATATATAGCTTAGAAAAACAGTCGCAACAAACACATCCAGTACCCGCAGTCAGGAGGCGGCCCCCGGCCCGCAGGGGCTCCTCCGAGTCGCAGGGTCTGCACGGGGCTCAAAATTCCACCTTTGAGGCTCGAAATCGTACGGCCCGTCTATGCATAACTCGTCGAGGATGAGGAAGAACAGCGCATCGACGAACTACTCGAGCATGATATAATCACCCGCTCAGTTTTAGAACGTCCGGGGACCAGCCCCTCTCATGCGGCGAGGACACAGAATCCAGATACTGCGCCTAAGCGGGCATCCATTCAATGATTACTGGACTGTCAGCTTGTCAATGCGTCCTCCCGGAACCGGTGTACTTACTGCCCGCGCTGTACTCTAATACACCTGCCCTTATTTCGCCACCCGATCGGCGGCGACGAGGGCGGGTTCTGCACATTTTGCGCCCATTGACGTTAACTGTAGCCCTTTCATACCGGGCGACGATGGTCCTTCAGAATTACTCCTGGAAGCGCTTGAGGTGATCTCCTATGTGGCGGTCATGCTGAGCTGGAATATCAGGAGCGGCGGCTACTAGGGAGGAGGAAGACTAGGACTCCGCCGCGTTACCGGCATAACGTTCCATCTGGCCTCATCAAGAAGAGCGAGGTTCCGGAGCTTCAAGTCAGTTGCGCTCTTCTTTCTCATGATCCGCAATCTGAGTACGCACGGCTCTTGCGCACTGGCAGCAGGAGGCGGCGGCCAGCACTGCTGACCAATTGAAAGTCTCTCCCGAGTTTGACCCTCCGTGCAGTCCCATCTAGCTCATTAAGAATCTGACATTCCAGAGGCATCCGTACGTGGCATTGTACTAGTCAGAATCAGCTGATACCCACCATAGTAAAGTTCTGTAGGCCACGCAACGTGCTGACCAAAGCGACCCGAGTCTGTACTCCTGGTATACGGCGCAACGGTTGATCAAGAACCCGAAGGCGGATGCCGAAATTTATTCTCTCAATTCACGCTCCCAAAAGGCGTAGGCATCCACTACCGCAGGAGCTCGGCGACCTCGCCACGGAGTATAAAACATTCGCTCACTGACCTGAACAAGCAGATCGCAAATTGCACCACCGTCGCTGTGTATCTGGATATAGTTGAGAAAGCCAGGTAGAAACGCTGATCCTGTACCCCGTACCGAGTAGCGGGCCCCAAGTGGCCTTGCTCAGCACGCAGTGAGTTTCCCCCGGATCAAGTGAACCCGTTGCTCAATGCCCACTATCGCAGCATCTCGTAACCCTTGTCTCCCGCAAGCACTAGTGTGCCACTGTCCACAAACCCCACCGTAAGTACCAAACGCAAGGATTCGATCTCGCATCACACAGAGTCCACAGATTGCAGCGAACAGAAGACATCGATGTTGACGTTGAGTGGAAACCCTGCGAACAGCCCGCACTACCAAAGTGCGGCTGTGGGACACCAACATGTCTCCACGTTTGTACAACGAGTTCAAGTTCCATTCTCGCTGTCATGGCCTCGTGGCTCCAGCACGTGCACGACATATCTGGACACGACAGTGCAGAAGATCTCACTTCGCAGAACAACATGAGCAGACATGATATCGCCCTATATCTCCTGGTTCCCCTCCAAGGCTCACTGGATAGCCCCGCGGATCACTGCCTCGCAGATCGTGCATCTCGTCACTGACAACAGTCCATCTACAGTACCCCACATGTCTAGTGCATCCTCGACAGACAGTCGGCCTGGGGACGCCGGGACCGGGACCGAGGACGCGCTCCTCACCAGCACCCCACTGGCCTTTGGTGTGTTCATGCAACGCACTGGCCCTGTTCTCCCTGGCTCAACGGCGTCCAGCGGGAGCGATCGTACCGCACGCCCCCCACCACACAAACGGGGCGCATCCTCCCACTCCCACTCCAAACCTCGCTCAGAGAATGGGGGTGTAGCATCCTCCGAACGGTCCAGCGAACACAGCTGTCTGCACGCACAGGCGACGCCAGTATTGCCACAGTCGTTGCTTACACCCCCATCGCCGTCGCCACCGCTGCCAGTAAACCAAACGAGCTCGCGGTCTCAGTCCGTCAAGCCCCCAAACGGCTTCGGAGCCGCGAACGCGCTTGATGACGGGCCTGCCCTCGCGGGCACGGGCAAGGTGGGGGCGTCAGAGGGGTCTGTGAAGCCCGAGCCGGAGGGCGACTCGGCATCCGACATCCGTGGTGAGCCCATTGACCCCTCTCACTGCCACCTGAGTCGTTCTAACTGCAGGCTGTCACCCTTCTACTGCTGCTAGTTGTCCTCCTGACGATGCAGCTCCAGCATCAGCAGGAGCTCGCGCAAAAGGACGCTAAGCTGGCGCACAAGGACGCCATGCTTGCGCAGACGGAGATCGGGAAGCTGAAGGAAGAGCTAGCGCGAGTGCGCGAGCTCATGGACGAGAAGCTCGCTTCGGCGATCGCTCTCAAGGAGAGCGAAGTTGCTCGTATGACGGCTGTTAAGGATAGTGAGGTCGCTCGCTTGACTGACGCGAACGCCTGCTTGAGGTCGCTCAAGGAGAGCGAAGTTACACACCTGACTGCGCTCTTGGAGTCGGTAGAGAGGGACCGAGAGAGAGACCGCGCCATGATCACTTCGTTGACCGCGCAACTCGAGGAGGAGAGACGGAGGAAAAGGCGCTGGTTTGGTTTCTTAAGGCGCTCTAGGGTGGTACCCAAGTGAAGGTCTGCAGCTGCGATAGTGGCAAGTGGAGGATAAGTACGTGGGCAAGCTCGCTTGCCGTCGGTGTTCTGTTGCGATATGATGTCCCGTGAATGCTCGTTATACGCGGCTTAGATTCTCTATGAATGCTTGAATGAGCTACTATGTTCAAGACAAGCTGTCGCTCATTCGCAAGTCAGCACTAATACAAACCGTGTGGATGATGTGGAGACGCACCCATAGTACGCATCCATGTGGCCCTTCGGATCGAATCGATGGCATCCTGTGCGAACAGGCACCCAGCATCGAACTACAGAACGACCATGTACGGCTGTAACCACCCTTACAACGCACATGAAATTACGCTGGGGCAGAGCAAGCTTTAGGAAATAAGTCAGTTGCGCTACAGCGTTACAATTGCTACAGATCGTCAGTGACGCCGATGTGATACAAGATCGTACCGTTCTACACACAAAACGCTACCACTACATGAAGGCATCATCGCCGAAGTCATCCAACGCCTCCTCGTACGCGTTCGTGTCCAGTCTGCAAGCAAATAATGAGCATCGTTCTCCAGCTCCTGCAACGATCAAGACGAGCAACATACTTGCTGGATGGCTTGGCAGCAGCAAGTGCAGGCTTCGCAGCCGTCTTGGGCTTCTTCTTGCCCGACGCCTTGTCGCGCTGCTCCTTCTGCTTCTCGTTCGAAAGCGCGGTGAGCACACTCGCGACCTTGCGCACCTCAACGTCGCGGAGGGGCATCGCAAGCTCGCGGACGTGGTGCTCGAGGAACGTGGCGTAGAGCGGCTTGCCCTGGTGTCGCTTAATGATATACTCGATGATCTTGTCCGAGAACTCGACAAAGTCCTCCTTCGTGCGCGGCTGTGCGGAGATGAGCCAGTCGAGTTCCTTCGAGGACGTGCCTAGACATGTCGGCAGATATGGAACATGAGTGGCGGGTTGCACAGAATGGACGATGAAGGTCAAGCATGGACGTATGACAGATGGATGCGGAGAATGGAGTGGAAGACTCACCGCCTAGTGCTGTAGCTCCGAAGAGGTCGGCGGCGTTGTTCAAGTCGGCCGCGAGCTCCCTCTCCTTGTCTCTCCGTGCCTTCTCGCGTGGGTCAAGCACCGCGTCTTCGTCATAGTCCAACTCTTCTGCAGCTGCTTTAGCCTTCTTCTCGGCCTCCTTCTCAGCAAGCTTGGCCTTGAGGGTGCCCTTCTTCTTTGGTGGTGCGACGACAGCGGGTTTGGGCTTCTCTTCCTCTTCCTCTTCTGATGATGCCTCCCAGTCGCTCTGACAATCGGGATAGGAGAGCAGCCGCGTGAGATCGAAGCCAAAAGAGACATTCGGGAGGGTATGAGACGTACGACGGGGCCGTCATCCTCCTCATCCTCGCCTTCCCACTTGCTCTTCACTGGTTTCTTCGGGACCGGTGCAGAGGACGCGGCCTTGGGCACATCATCGTCAGACGCTTCTGCACTCCTTGCAATGGTTAGAGTCACCATCTGCAACGTGCACACGTAGCCGTACCCCAGTCAGACATGTTGAGGGTGGTATATGCGGAAAGTAAGGTTGAAGTGAGAAGAGGTCGCGGATCGAAGAGCAAAGACGGATAATCGGGTAGATTTACGAGCTTCCGGCAATCTCCGGAGACCGAGACGCCCTTGGACGGTGTGGGGTATTGCCAAGAACGGTTGAGAGCATCTCATCTGCCGCGGCATTAATGTTGCCAGCTGGTCTTCTCAGTTTCATGCTTGTTGAAACTTTGCTGAATCATAGATGTCGGACGGATAGGCATTCTGCCTTGCGACAACACGGTGCTAGTCTTAGGTGCCCTTCCCGGATTCAAAACATCAGGTACGAAGTGAGCCTAGCAGCACCCCATGACGGAAGACCTGCGCAGAACATATTCACATGAGACCGTACTCCCACGCTATGCGAGCGTAGCGACATTGACTGACACACAAAGTCTGACTGTTCGCATCTCCCGGTTTCATGGCATGCCGGGGAGACCAGGACCACAGGGGCAACCAGGCAGTCCCATGATGATGTTCTCGTTCTGAACGCCTCCACTCCCCGCATTATAACAACAGCTCATCATCAACTTGACACCTTGGCCCCCTCTGCGCTCTCGCCATGCCCCCTATATCGCGCCCCTCCAAGGCAACCCTGGCTGCGGCGTCCGTAGCACTCCTTCTCGTGCTTCGGCACTTCTACCGCAGGAAGGGCACCTATGCTGCATTGTTGGGAGACCCCGCCAAGCTCGCACGACGTGTCAAGAACGGCGAAGACGAATATGACTTTGATGAATACGATGTGGTCATTGTGGGCGGAGGTACGTCGACTTATTCACGCGTCTCGCAGCTCTTTCAACGAATTGGACAGGGACCGCCGGATGCGTGCTCGCTTCGCGTATCTCCGAGGACCCAAAGATTCGCGTGCTCCTGCTTGAAGCTGGTCCGAGGTATGTGTCTGCATCATTGCTCTCTTGTCATTGTCAGGTTCACCGCCAGGGGTATGCGAATGACGCGACCATGAGCGCTCGTCAGCTTGGACCCACAAATGCCCACTTATCGTTCCTCCTCCATCTGTGTCTTCACGCTTGCAATGCACCAACTTATCACGCACTCCATCTAGTCAACGTGGCTGACTATATTGTTCCAGCTCCATTGAAAACCCTTTTGCTATCATACCAGCCTCGTATTCCAAGTTGATGCACACGCAGCATGACTGGGATTTGCAGACGACCTCGCAACCCAATGCCAATTCGCAGGCACGCTACTGGCCAAGAGGTGGCTTAGCTCGCCTGTTCATCACATATGCACGCACTCACGCTCACTTGTTTGCCAATATCAGCCAAGCTGCTGGGAGGATGTGAGTGCCATGGTGCATACGTCAAAATCCCGAGGGTGCTGACCGCGTTTCAGGTACCTGCATGAATGCCATGATGTAGGTCTTACCTTTTGTAGCATGTTACGGCATTGGAGGTTGACGAGACGCGCAGATTCCACATAGGTGCCCCCGAGGATTACGACGAGTGGGTCCTGCTCCAGAAGGGCCAGGAAGGCGCATCCCAGTGGGCATTCAAGGAGGTCGATAAGTTCGTACACGCATCGTCCTATCTCTGCGATATGGTATATGCTGATGTCGTGCCATTCAGATACATCAGGAGGTTTGAGAAGTTCACCCCCAGCCCCGAATACCCGCTAGTAGACGCGTCGCTGCGCGGGAGGTCTGGTCCCGTCCACAGTATGTTCAAATTCTTGTGACGTCCCGCCCGATGTATCGCTCAAAACGCGTCAGCTGGGTATGGCTACGCATCGTACGGCACGAAAAAGTTTATTGAGGCATGTGCGAATGCCGGTATTCCGGCGGTCCCAGACCTGAATACGTACAAGGGCACGATGGGTGTTAGCAAGGTAAGTTCGCATTACCTCGTCTCCTACAGGTTCATGTGCTCATGCTTGGCATCTAGGCTAGTGAGTATACATCGGACAAAGATAGTGGTAATTCAGGCTGACCCCTTCCTCAGTGACCTTCATCACTCCGAAGGGACGTCGTTGTACGACTCAGTATGCATACCTCACCGCCAAAGTTCTCGCGAGGCCGAACCTGAAAGTCGTCACGGACGCACACGTAACGCGCATCCTGTTCGAAACTTCTGGGCCGACTCCCCGCGCCGTTGGTGTAGAGTTTACGCAGAAGAAGGGGGAGAAGTTCCGCGTTAAGGCCAGGAAGGAAGTCGTCCTGGCTGCTGGCGCAGTGCACAGTCCTCATGTCGGTTTCCGTGGATTCTCTTTCCTTTATACCATCGTGCTGACCGAATCTCTTCTTAGATCATGATGCTGTCCGGGGTGGGACCCGCGGACCACTTGAAGGAACATGGCATTCCAATGGTGGCTGACCTCCCTGGGGTAGGCTCGCACCTCATGGACCACCTCGTCATCGACCTCAACATCCAGGACAAGTCGAAGACTGGCATCGGTCACCTCAAGGGCGACACGTTCCTCGATGGATTGAAGCTCATGCGAGAGTTATTCACGTACAACATGACCGGCCGTGGCCCGCTGACCACGAACGTAAGTCCATATTGCCACATACGCGTATTCATGTCTGGGACTGATAGTGGACGCCAATCAGGTCGCCGAGACGATCGCCTTCGTGCGCTCCACGGACCCCAAGCTCTTCCCGCCGGAGCAGTACCCCACGAGCCAGATTGAAGACACGACGTCTGGCCCCGGCGCGCCCGATGTCGAGCTGTTCTTCACTCCCACAGGTTACCTCGAACACGGACAGGCCAAGATGCGCCCTGGCTACTACTTCGCAGTGCACGGCGTCTTGCTCAGGTACGTTTCTCATGCTTCTCCTGTCTCAGCGTACTGATCCAGGCCCCTGACCGTTCTTGATCTCCTGCTCTCTTTCACAGACCCACCAGTACAGGCACGATCCGACTGAAGTCGCGCGATCCTCAAGAACCACCCGAGATCGACCCCAAGTACCTCTCCACGTCCAATGATGTCGCAATTCTCGTCCGTGCCGCGCGCCTCCTGACACGCATCCTGCACACCGAGCCGCTCGCGTCGATGGTGGACCCCGCCGGCGCGGAGGACGCCGCGCTGGACCACACGTTCCACGACCTCGGCGACGCGGCGGTCGCGGAGGCGATCAGGCGCAAGGCCGAGACGCTGTACCACCCTGCGTGTACGGCACGCATGGCACCCAAGGAGGACGGGGGCGTCGTGGATCCGTTCTTGAGGGTGCATGGAATCCCGAACTTGAGGGTTGTAGACGCGTCGGTCTTCCCGACGATCGTTAGCGGGCATACGGTGAGTTGTCTTGGATCAGTACTTAGCTTGGGGCTAGTGTGAACTGATGTGTGCACCGTCATAGGCTGCGCCTGTGCTCGCCGTCGCGGAGAAGGCTGCAGAGTTGATCGTGGACGCAATCCGTGCGGACCGCGCAGCAGCCCACTGAACTCTACTAAAGGACCCCCTCAGTCGCAGGCATCTGTCTGGAACATATATGTAGACTTTTGTACAAATACCATAGGCCCTAGCTCCTGTTATTCCGAGCGTGTATTGTTCAGTCCTCGTGTGTCCACTGGTAGGCGTTGAGTACGGCTTCACGGTCCGGGGTGGGGGTGGCTGTGTGCATTGGCGCCACTATATTGGCATCGTCTCTCAGGCGCCCGAACTTAAACTACCGCAGCCACCACCTTGCAGTCGCGCGTGAACATCGTGTCCACCTTTGCTCTCTACTTCCACTACTCCTGTTACCCGCAAACGATCTAAATTGTCCACCAAGCTACAGTGAAAGGTGCGATAGTTTGTGTTGAGTACTATTTTCTGTGCTCATCGAATGTTACGCCTTGTTCCTAACCACCTCCAGAGCAATCAGTCCCCAACTACAACAGTGCTCTCACACCCCTACGATTGTTCATCCATAAGATGAAGATGTCTATTGGAATGGTGATTCGTGCGCATACTTTTGCTATATATCTACAAGCTGACCTGCATATCAGACATCACCACCTAACATCAAATTCGAAGATGGGGATGGGGAATGGGAAGACGTCCCGGACTCCAGACTCGCCCGACGCGAAAGCGACACCTCCGACGTATCTTCCAGACAATTCAGACGTTCTGCCACCCCTTCTTCGCGACCGACTGCCCGGCGACGCAAGCCCGCCAAGACGGTCTACATCGCTGCCCAAGCACCCACCATCCCTCGTCGCCTGACTCCCAAACCACGAAGAGAGCCAGAGCCGTCGGTTGAAATTGATCGAGACCAGATGTCAAGTGCGTTCATATACGGTATCGCATCGTCCGTGCGATACTTTGGCGCGGTGGTTACGCATGCGCTCCGCCTCCTCCGCCGTCCGCTCGGGTGGCTGCTCTTCCTGTGGATGTTCAGCGTTTTGCTGCTCAAGATCTCCAGTACGTTACGCAAGGCTTTTGCGCCGGCTTGCGTGCTCCCTTTTATCACGAGCTCCTCGCTCTGCCGACCCCTCGTGTCCGGAGATGTCGCGCCCGTGCCACAGTGGGCGGACTACCCACGCCTTGTGGAGATTCAGAACAGCAACTTCGAGCAATTGCTGGGAGACACCGTTGGTGGCTCTGCGTTGACCCTCGAGATCAAGAAGGCGGAGATGGCGACACGCGATTTGGTCACGCTCGTCAAGTATAGCGAGCTCCAGAGCAAGGACCACCTTGCGGAATCTCTACTTGTCTTTGTCGACGACGCGAAGGCGACCGGAAGGGGTCTGCAGAAGCTAACCTCAAAGATCAACGGCGCGGTTGACAAGTACGTATTCATCGTCACTTCCGTGCTTGCATCCGAACTCATCGAAAGCGCTACCAAGGATCATGGCCATCAACGACCACGCGCTTCACCTCATTGAGGGTACCACCCACGATCAACCGAACTCCCTCGTGCGCGTCGTATGGCCCTTCGGCACAGCCAAACCGTCCCGCGACACGGTAGTCGAAGCGTTCCGCAGCTCAATGGACGTCCACGCCGACGAGATGGCACGCCTCATCCTCGAGGTCGAAGTCTCCAACGCGAACCTCGACCAGCTCGAGGAGGACCTCGCAGTCCTGCACGAGCTCTGCACGCGCGAGAAGATCACGCTGTCAGAGAAGCACGACGAGCTCCTCTCGCAGCTCTGGACGATCCTCGGCGGGAATCGCGGGCAGCGCAGGAAGTTCTCGACGAACTTCGAGCTGCTCAAGGCCCTCGGGGAGTACAGGAAGCGTGCGGCGGCGCATGTTGCTGCTGCTATGCAGACGCTGCAGGCGATGAGTGAGGATATGGAGGACCTGCGTGAGAGGGTGGCTGCGCCGGAGATCGTCGGGGACCATATCCCCATCGAGGTGCACATGAAGAGCATCCAGAGCGGGATGGAGAGGTTGAAGGAGCAGAGGATCAGGGCGAGGGAGCGCGAGGACCAACTCATGAACAAGATATTGGGGGTTGAAGCTTAGGTTCAGAATTACTATTCGTTCTGGACGTGTTGCGAATTGCCTTTCATTGCAGGCATATGTTTGTAGCCTCAGTTGATCTGACTATAATTCACAAGGAGTGGCTCATGTCGGAGAGCGGTCATGGTGCACGATGATACTTGCCCATGCAGTATTCGAAGATTCGGGGAGTAAGACGGCAATCTCATAACGTGCCGCGATATAATCAAACTATTCCTATACATAAAAGGATATAGATCCAAGATACCTAGAGGAAACAAGACCCTGCGTGTACTGTCAACTTGGTGAGCCTCCCAAATGAAGTAGTAAACAGTTGCGACACCGACCACTGTTGTGTAACCTCTATGATCCATCGCCAACACTGGCGGAGCTTGTCCGAAACTACGCGAAAGACCCCCTTCGTGCAAAATGGCATGCGGTATCGCCGCGCGCTCGGTGCCAAATGCAGCTTTAGCAGTGGTAGGAGTATCCAAATAGCGAGAGTCGGGGCTCATCGTAGGAGGATAGCGCCGCGCCTCTCGCGCAGCCCAAGGATTCAGGTCGAATACGAACACCTCGCCAGTGTGAGAAGTACCATAGTCACTATAGCAGGAGATGGCAACTCGGGAGCCGTATGAATAGCAGTAACGCATCTTCCAGTAGGTCCAGAAATTGACGCGTTCAGCATAGGGCAGATGCAGGAGAAGAGTGGCGTGGGGACCCCAGTTTTTCCATGGGATAGGCTTGGCACGTCCACGGGGTGACGTATGGGCACTCTCTGGGTGGTAGAGGAGAGTGCGGAACGTGCTGTACGGGATCAGGAGAGCAGAGCAATCCCCAAGAACCACTACGAATATTCTCAAGTCAGGGTCCGGCCAGAAGGGAACCGTGGATGAGGGCCGGACGGGAATGCTAGTTTCCTGGATCCGGGTGATGGCAGTTTCGGCACGAGGCCGTCCGGGTAATCGCAGCTCAAGAGTCTGCCGTGAGCGAGTGGTTATCGGATCGGCCTCGGGTAAGTCGTAACGATAGACTAGTAAAGTGTCCGAAGCGTTCGGTACGATTGCGAGGAAGGACTGATCCAGCAGAGTGAACGTGACTCCGAGGTCGAAGTGGCAGCGCTGAAAGACAGAGGGCTTCGTTAGAGGATGCGCACCTTGACGAAAGCCGACGCCCATACTGACCCAGATCAAGTATCCGGTTTTCCAGTCCCAAACTTCCACATCGGATGAGTCATGTCCATCCACAGTCAACATCCATGCGACGACATGGCGATGTATCTGGACGTAGGTTATTCGCGTCCGTTCAACACCAGGCTCGAGGACTCGGAGTACGAGTGGTTCCGTTGAGAAGATAGGCCGCGCTGCATCAGCATGAGGTACTGCTGGCTCTGAGAATGACCGGACGTGAGCTTTCACTCCACTATCATTTGATCAGTCACGAGCGGACGTTCAATGCAACGACCACTTACAGGCTATTTGGGACTAGCTGTGCAACAATCAACAAATCTTGCGATAGATCGAGGGAGACCGCAGTGACAACGTCTGCGGGAAAGGCCGTGAGAGGGATCGTCCAACGGCGCATACCACCGTCCAGAAGAGGCGGCGCGCAAACACTAATCTCCTGCTGCGGGGGCTTGATCACCACATAAGAGATTGCGCTTCCGAACGCGAGTTGGACCTCCCAGCCATTGGTGTCAACGGTTCCTCTCTCCCAAGAGTACTCCCAATACGAATCTTTGAATTTGCCGCTGCGAAATCGAGTAGCATATTCGCGGAGCTTCTGCAGACGCGCCACCACTGGCAAGTGGGTAGGGTCGCCGGTATGCTCATCGAGACCGGCATTGGATAAGTCGACCATCCCGTTGACTGCAAGCTCTATCTTATACTGGAGGTATACGTCGTGCTCAACGAGACTGGCCATGCTGCGGGAGACCTCGATTGCGAATCGTGAGGAAGATCCCAAAATAGGTGATATCGGGCGCACTCACCAATTTGCATGAGAACAGGTCACTAACATCGCAGTACAGGAGTATGCGGGCCAGCACATCTTCGGGTAAACATAAGGAGTTCATGCAGGATTGAAGACGGTACTGAGATTGGGGTCAGTGCGCAGAGAGAGGGAGGAGGAGATGATTGTCAGTTTGTGACGCTGCGCAGACCCACGTCACGTGATCACGTGTCGGCACGTCAAAACATAACGATAGTGTACAATAGGCTGTACAGTCACTACCAGATTGATATATTGAGGAGGAGTACTACTTATAACGTACAACAACCTCAAGAGTCCATGCTATGACGCAGTCGATTCGCATTGTGGCTATCTGCGGCTGAACCATGCCGCTCACTCCAACATTTGCAACGTCACGTCTGAAGCGATAATCCCCGAAGTTCAGAGTGTTCATGACCATGGTGCTCGTGACTCTTACGACTGGATCTTCCGAGGCCATGACGACGCCTTGAGCGTTGTCGTCAACCGGGGCGCTTGTGGCACATACTGAGGATAGGAAAGTATAAAAATAACATGAATAACTCCCTAGACATCTGCTTCTGCTGTTGGCTGAATTAAATAGACGAGTACGTTTACCATCGTATATATAGTGCGAAGAGAACTCTTTGTGGATCCAGAACCCCTATGCATGGTACGAGATCGACCCCAGGAACCGAGACGGGAATATCTTCCGGGTGAACTGGCAGCAGACACCAATGAGCCCAACACCCACGTACCACGAGCGCACCACAAACAAACACTCACCGCTGCCGTGAACCCACCCTGGTCCATCGCAAGTATCGGCGGCGCCTGCGCAAACCCCGGCGACATGCACGGCCCATGGAAGACCGCATGCGGCAGTACCGCCCCATTCGTACGAAATGCGACCCTCAAGTCCGCGAGCGCACCATACAGCGCGTCCTTGCTCGCGGTGTGCGGCGAGCACCGCGCGTAGCGCGCGGCCCAGGGGTTGAGATCGTAGATGATAGCGTCTCCCTCAAAGTAGGACTCTTCCTCAAAGTACATCAGCGCGACGCGCGAGCCGTAGGGATAACAGTGGCGTGTCATCCACAGGGCGGGGTACTGCTTCCCTGTGAGGTGCAGGAGGAGGGTTCCTTGAGGGCCCCAGTTGTCCCAGGGAATGCACTCCTTGAGTACGGGTTGCCGGGTCCGGATCAGAGCTGCGATTGTGTTGTACGGGATGAGAAGGGCGGCGCGAGTGCTGCTGAATGCGACGACGACGATCCTGAGCGCCGGGTCGGTCCAAAACGGAACACTGGACGACGGCGGCGCGGGGATGCTAGACTCTTGTATATGCGGTTCGCGTTCGGAGGGGGGAAGTTTCAGAAGGAGGATGTGTTGGGATTCGTTGTCCGATGGCCGATCGGCGGGCTCTGGTGTCTTGAGGAAGTCATAGACGTACAGGTAGTTCGTAATGGGACCTGTCACGACGATATGGCGGGAGTCTAGCAAGGTGAACGAGACCTCATAACCAAATTGTCGGCGCTGGAACAGAGAGGCACCCCGGGGTTAGCATTGTGGCATCCTGTTGGGAGACTGCTTCCTACCCAGAGCAGACGTCCGGCTTTCCAGTCCCAGACCTCTATGTCGCAAATCCAGCAATACGTGGTTGGAGCCGAGTATATCCACGCAACTAAGTTCTCGTGAATCTGTATATGAGACATGACAGCACGCCGTATCGGGAGGCCTGAGCTGAGCTGCTCCGGATCCCCAGTAAACAGTATTGGCTGCGCCGCCTGCGGATGGGGTCCGCACGGCCCTTCTAAGGAACGAAGGTGGACCATAACATGGCTAAAACACGTGCACGTGCACTCGTGAGCCATCAAGATCGTGAGGACGCGTCGGCGGGCCCACAGTCCACTCACCCGCACATCTCGACCGCAGGCTGGACGACCAGCAAAAGGTCCTGGGCGATATCCACCGAAGCAGCGACCACCTCGCCCTCCGGAAACACCCCAAGGGGCACACTCCAACATCGCATCCGCGCTTCCGAGTCCGCACCTCCCGACAGTCCCAGTCCCAGGACCGGCGGCGCACACACACTGATCTCCCTCTGGGGCGGCTTGACGACGACGTACGAGATCGAGCTCCCGAACGCAAGGTGCGTCTCCCACCCGTCCGTAAGCATCGACTCGACCCGCGGCCACTGCTGCCACGAGTGCGCGAAGCCCGAGTCGGCGAACGTCCCCGTGCGGAGCCGCTCCCGGTGCTCGCGCAGCTTCCCGAGGCGCTCTACGACGGGCATCCCGGCCTCGCCGCTGGGGGACGGCACGTCGACCATCCCGTTCACGGCGAGCTCGATCTTGTATTGGAGGTATACGTCGTGCGTTGTGAGCTGTTCGAGGCGACGGCAGACCTTGCAATGGAATGTCATGAGTTAGCACTGAGCATGCGATGAGGAGATCGGAAGGACGTTAATGCTCACCTGTTTGCACGCGAACAGGTCGCCGACGTCGCAGTGACCGAGTACCTGGACCAGCAAGTCCTCTGGCAGAGACAGAAGCGAGAGCGAGCACGACATAGTAACACTAGGCAAGCCGGCAAAGAACGCAGGAACACAAGGAGGCGTGCAGGAACACAGGCTATCAGCTCCTGGATCCTGAGGCCTGAAGACGCCACCTAACTTAAATAGCCCCGAACCCGACCTCGTCGGGCGTGCCGCTCAGAACACACACCCTGCGTCTTCGCTGTCACATCGGTGAGGCTATGCTCGATGGAGATGGAGATGCGAGGAAAGACAGCCCGAGGAAGACAAGAAGCCGGGAGAGCGATGATGCTACATGCTCCGTTCAACGCGGCGCGGCGCAGAGCTGAGGTCTCAGCGCGGAGGAAGAAGACGTCGACCTGCCACCTCCAGATGCTGATGGTGGTTTGTGGGAGAGCTGTGCTCCTCGAGCGCCCAGGTACCCTCCGCCAATGACAGCCATGAGAGCGGCCTGGAAAGGGCAGAAGCATGGAGAAGCAAGAGCGGGAAAACATAGGATGGTGCGCGCCCACGGCGGAGATAGCCCGATAATGTCTTATAGGTGTCCAGCCACCATGCAACATTCAGTCACGAGGGCATCGCTATACTTCCAATATCCAAGACATACCCTCCTCGGGCGGCGACTCGAAGCCGCGACACACCATCCAGCTGCAGGAGCCCGTTTCACCACCTACAGGGCCAAGAATACGATGGAGAACTCGACTTCGAGGCACTGTCCATTACCGTAGCCTATTCCCCAAAATCGTGCACACAACACTACCGGGGAGTGACTACGTACGTACTACGACTACAACTGCAAGGGGGCTCATAGCCTCATACTGTCCGACACGTCGACTACCACTATTTCACCTCTCTGAGGGGTCCGTGATGTAGATGGAGTGAGGGACAAGCCGAAGCTGCTGCCAAGGCCCAAGGCCAAGATAGACAAATCGAGCAGAGGGAGAACCAAAACGAGCGCAAGCGTATGGAGGATGGTATGAATGACATCCACAACCAACGCCAAGGGAGGGAGGGGAGGGGTACCGTGAGGGTAGATTGTCCGTAAATTGTGAGTACTATGCTGCAGCAAGTGAAGAGATGTGAATGTGAACGTGAACGTGAAGGTAGAATGCATGGAATGGAGACAATGTCATAAAGAGAGCGTCCGTGCGCAAGAAGTGGTAAGAGCTACATGTGCAGCAACTGCATGCGAAGATGAAGTGGGTGGGAGGTGTCGCGGGGCGAGTGAGATGATTGGTGCCAGCGATCAGCAGGTGGGGATCGTGATGTCCTTGAGAGTCCGACTACGACGCGATCTCGGGGTCAGCGCCGCAAGACAGTTTCACGCGAGAATGGCTTACTTCGAGTAGAACAGACCCCAATGGCCTTCAACACCACCGAACTGAGCATCCTTCCAAGTCTCGTCGAAGTACTAGACAAGTTCTCAGACAACAAATTCTGTTCTGTCAAGCAAAGCTCGCACCTCAAAGAAGAAGTAACCGGTGCCGTTGTTGTTGGCTTGGCAAACGAAGGTGTCAAGGAAGGTCTATCGAAGAAGTGAGCATCTTGCTGCGCACTGAGAAGCGCTCAGCATACCTGGAGGTTAGGCTCGGTCGCAGTCGACGGGCCATTGCTCTCATTACCAACATCCTTGGAAGCCTTGAAAGAATGGACATTCAGTCACGTTCCAGGACCCCAAACGCAGGCATGTATGCACTCACAGTGGGCCACCCAGTCTCCGCAATGTACATCTTAGGCTGGTTAGTGAGGGAAGTAGCGAGCGCAACGTTGGTCTCCTGGAAGAACTCGTTCACCCAGCCCGCGGCCTGGTCAATGGACACGTTCGCGAACCATGCGTGAATGTTCGACATGCCAAAGTCGACGTTCTGCAGCAGCTCCGTGTTGAAGTAGCTGCCCGCGTCCGCCGTGCCAATGGGGATCGTCTTGCCGAGGTTCAGCGCCGTGACCGCGTTCCGCGTGTCCGTGATGTTGGTGAGCAGCATTTGCGCACCCGTGTTGCCGATGGCGCTGTTCGGGTCCGTGGCGCCGTTGGCGTTCAACCAGCTGCACGGCGCGTGAGGGCGTCAGCGTCCGGGTAGAAGCACTGAGAAGATATGGAGACAAACTTTAGGATGTACTCGTTCCCGACAGTGATGCCGGAAATGTGGTCAGTGCCGTAGGTCTTGATCGCGTCAATCATTGCGTCACGCTGCCTCTCGTACGGCGCGGGGTCGGTCGGGATGGGATAGTTGCCCAGCCAGACGGTCATGTTGACCTTGGTCTGCTTGATGGCCTCGAGCTAGTGCACGCGCTTAAGTAGCTGCGCAGTCAGCATACACGCTAGGGCACGTACCACCAGCGCTGTTTGATTGCAGTCCGCGCCATACAGACGGATTTGCTACCAGGACGTTCCACGTCAGTATACCAAGTAATGCGTACGGCGATAGGGAGGACACACATCAGTGAGCTGCGAGAGAAGCTACGGACAACGGAGGATCGACCGGATCAGCGCAAGCAATTAAATACGCAGTGGCGGGCACACGTACCTGGATGTCCGTGATGACATCCTCTGCAGACACATACGCGTGATCGGCAATGAGCTTCGTTCTAACGCAGAGGCAATCAAAGACGGAGAGGCAATGTACGCACCCAGCTTGTTGCCGCAATCAGGGTACTGCGAGCCCTCAGGCGTGTACGCGATGCCCCAGAAAGACTTGATGAGCCGCGAGTCCTTCTCGAACGTGCTCGGGTCGTTCGGGTCGGTCTGTTTGACGGCAGACGAGGAGGAAGACGACGAGCTGGACTTTGTCGACGAGCTCGAGTGGCTCTTGCCCACCGTAACGCCAACGGCGATACCAACGGCAACAAGGACCACGATGGCAAGCACAGTACCGATGACCTCCCCAGACGCATGTCAGTACGCTCCGCAGCACGCCCCCAACGAGACCGGGAGCGGTGAGAAGGGATAGGAGACTCACAATCCATTTAGATCGTCTGCTGCGCTTCTGCTCCTTCTCCAGCCACGCGCTGCTGTTGAACGCCTGGTTCGAGTAGGATGCCTCCATGTTGGAGTAGCCCTGCTGCTGGTTTAGGGGCATGGCGAGATGGTCGGGGTCGTCTGCGTGTCCGACGGGGGTGTAGCTGTTGCGGGGGGAGGTGCTGAGCGAGCCGGCGATGCTCTGGCGGGGGGACGCGGATGCAGAGAGAGTGAGGGCGTAGGGATCGTCTATGCTGGACAGACGGTGGGGCGGCTGCGCAGCAGGAGGCACCGGGGGGTATGTAAGTAAAAGAATGGAATAGGGTGAGCGGTAGAGGAGAAAGATGAACCGACGGGCAAGTAGGAGTACTGGGACTCTGGGCCTGCGCTGCCGCCGCGCGTGGGATCGGACCAGGATGGCATGGGGGCTATTTCGGTACACTTGGCGTATTCGCGTCACACTTTCCGGGGTCGGAGAGGTCGTCAGTCGCTCGTGAGGTCGTTACAGGCGGGCAGGGGCACCCTTCGTGGTCAAAGAGAGGAGGAAGAGAGCGTTTGCACGGAGGCGTGGTCCTCGCGCGCATCGCTCACACCCAACGGACCGTCCCGTGAGTATCTGCTTCGGCCGCACAGCGTCGCTCTTTTGGGTAAGCACAGTGCCTCGCCACCATTTCGCTCTCACAGAGCGGGTCGAGCCCGTACTCGCCCAAAGACATGCCGGTCCAAGTCGAACGAGACATGCAGGTGAGCCCGACTGGCAGACGACTCCGAGCATCGCGTCACACCGACTCGCGAGTACCTGAACTTCATGCTGCGCACAGTCTGCCGACATCTCACTTTACTTGGCAGTCGACATGACGATGGACATACGGACGTTCCAGGACAGATGCCGCAAACCGCGAGCAAACGGCAGTCAAGCAATTAAGTATAACTTGCGCTAAATATACACCAGGGTGCGCACACCAGGTCCTGCACCTGTCCGAACAAGTATGTACGCCTATCACCAAATTATGGAATCGTGGTCATGTCCATGTCATGCAAAGGGAAGGAGGGAGGGAGTCGCCGACCGGAGAGGGCAGGATGCGCGGCGACGCGATGTGCAAGTCAGTAAGTCGCACTCTGCATTGGGCAAAGCGGGGTAGGGGAGAAAATAGTCGAGACGAATGCGAATATGAGACAATGGACAGGGACAGATCCGGAGGACTATCGCAACAACATATGTATATCATAACAACATCGATATCGTAAAGGGGACATCCGGCGGCAGACAGCGCCCCTCTTCCCAGCACCGTCTGCCGCCAACTAAATATGAAGCTTGAAGAGGAGCGATGGACACGCACGCGAGCGGGAGATAGCAGCAGCGAAGCCTGAAGGCAGGGTAGTACATGTACGTGGTGGTATAGCAGCTTGTGATGTGATGCGGACTGGAGACCGAAGACGAGAGCGAGAGCAGGTAGAGACAGAACGAGCGGCAGGCGGCGTGGGGTGGCCTGTGTGGGCAGCAGCAGCAGCAGGCCCTCTACGACGTGTATGCTGGGTGCGTAGCGCTGCGCGCGTTGTTACCCTGTCTGCGCGCCGCCGCTCGATGTGCGTCCCGGCTGGACCGAGGCGCGTTTGTGTTTCTTGACCAGCTTCGTGTGCCGCTCCTCGTCTGGCAGGCGGCTCTTGGATGAAGGCAGCGTCCGGCTTCTCGTCACCGTCGCGATTGAGTTTGACCGTGAGGGTGGCGACTCCACCACAGGCGATAAGTTGCCGCCTTCTACTGGCGATTTCTCTGGCGTTATCACATGGTCCGGTCAGGGACAGGGTTTGAAGTTTAAAAAATCGATGCTCACCCCCAGAGCGTTCTGTCGTCGTTCGTCTCCGACCAAGCCGCTTTGGCAGTGGTACGTCACGGCTAATCAGCTTCCACCCTCCGGACTCCTCGTCGGAGCTTGAGAGCAGGTCTACCGGCTCCGCCATCGGAACGGTCACCGCGCTATCCGATGGCCGTGTTGTCGGTGGTGGTGGGATGTCCAGCATGAACCAATCTTGGTGCTTGATGAGGAACTCGAGTACGTCCTGGCTGAGCTGGTGCTCCTGCGGTGACATCTCGTGTGATGGGTGCGCGATGAGGGCTGGCCGAAAGATCACCGCCAAATCTGAAGGGAAGTGAGCCAATGAGGATTACAGCCTACCGGGGATAGGTGAAACAAACGTACTCTTCGCGGTCATGAGGTTCTTGTCCGACTTCCTTGCGAAGACAGACAGGAGGTCCAGTACGTACAGAAGTAGGTACTGGTTTGCGCGGGGCATTGACCGGATTAACCGCTTGTACGTCGCGATCACTTCGTCCTCATTATAGGGTTTCTTTGCTGTACTGGACGTATCAGCGCGGAGCCATTCTTCGTCCAACGGGACATCTCACCAAGGGCATCTCGGAACTGAGTACAGTCAGCGACAGGGCGGTGCGGGAAAGGCTGGGAAGCTCACTAAGTGGTACATGTCGTGGGGTATAACAGGTTCCTGCTCAGCGTTAGCGGACTAGCGAGGCATGTGGGGGTGTACGTACTGGCATCTGCGTGAGGTATCGTCGAAACACGCTTGCAACGTCGTGTGTTGTGAACTGCTCCTTTTTCCAATCGAGATTCTTGCCGTACTGCGTGTGTGCGAGTGGACTCGGTCGATGAGGAGGAATGGAGGAACGAGAGGAGTACGCACTCGTGGAGGGGTCTCAAATGCGGCTTGTAACTCTCGCATACGCTTATTTGACCCATTCACGCGGAAAGTGCCTTCCACCTCAGTAGCTGAACGAAAGTCAGTGTTTTGTTCAGAAAAACAGCGAGACAAGCAGAGCCCCAATTTAGGACGCAGCCGCAGCCAAGCAGACGGGTGACTATATCCAAGCCCTTGAGCGTGCACTTGAGCCTCATCTTCTGCTCTGGGAACGGGGCTCTGCCAGTCGTGCAACGCAAGAACACGCACCATTTTCCTTCAAATAGAGCCCGCTGGTGGTGGGATGAGGACGGAGATAGAGAGGGCAAAACGCAGTAACGCACCATTTCGCGACCACGACGGGTATATACCCCCACACATAGAGCTCGCCGTTGGCATTCGCGGTGGAGATCTGGACGCTCGCGTACTTGAGGCTCTCCTTGAGGGGTTTTCCAAAGACGACGCTCTCGCCTGCGGCGGCCTTCTTCTCCTCGGCCTCCTTCTTGGCCCGCTGGGCGAAGGTGAAGTGATTCCACCAGGTCTTGAGACTGGCCTTGGTGTTTGCCAGGGCGACGGGTTCCTGGGAGTGGGCCGGGGGAGCGGGTAGCTGGGCGGTTGTCATGAGGGCGGAAGGGGAGAGGGGAGAGGGGCTGTTCTGGCTGGTTGCCGTGGGCGTGGGGGCAGCAGGCGGAGACCCAGGCTGCGAGGAAAGCTGAGGGGCGCGCGCGACGGCGGCAGCGACGGGAAAGGGGCGAGAGGGGCTGTCGAGGGTATTGGATCGGCGGCGATGGCCTCGCGCGAGGAGACCAAAGAGCGGTCTGCGACGGGTGCGGGCCTGGGAGGCCAGGGCGGAAGGCGAAGGCGGAGGAGAGAGCGAGAGCGAAAGCGGGGGTGCGATCGGGCTGGGCGCGTGCTTGAACGGCGATGCCACCGACGTCAGCGCCCGGTGCACGGTCCACGCTGTGCGTTCCTTGTTCAGGCTCGTGTATGTCGTCGTCGACACCGGCGGCGGGGGCGGCGGCGTCGCTGGGGCTGGCCGAGAGCGAGGGCGGGAGCAAGAGCGGGGGCGACGTTGCGGAGACAAGGCAAGATTGGCGAATGCCTCCGCGGGGCTGCTTGCTCCACGCTCCCCTGCGTAGCCGGCTGCGTCCTGGACGCCCATCTCACCTCGCAATCGCTGTCTGGGGCACAGCTACTCATCAACCTCTCAGTCAATGTCGACTTCAAGACTCAGATATATCATATTTCACTGCTTCACGGACTTTCGGCTCATCGCCGCTCGCCTCGACACGGGACCCCCAGCGGAGGCAAATCGGACGTCTGCATTCCTCCTGAGACAAGTCCAAGCGGATGCTCCGTGTACTCTACATTTAGCCTCCTACCACCGCGAGCTTTCCCTCGAACATGTGTCCAGCAGCCGTTTCCTAGCCAGACTAAACGGTGATCGAGCTGGTAGGCGTACAGCAGCGCCACCTATCATCTGCTCTTCGTTTGACGTCGGTCCGCGGCAAGTACGTTATACGGGCACGCGAGCAAGCGTCGCGTTCACGAGCCTGTTGAACTTGTAGTTGAACTTGTAGCTGGTGCCTTCAGAACCCGAGCGGGAGGCTGAGTACCCGGGTCTGCAATGGCTCAAAATAAATTCAGATGAGAGAGAAACATCCGTGGCATGCATCAGCGTACCTTCAACGCCTCCACGACCGAACCCCGCGCTGAGGCCACTTCTCCTGCATGCCTCGCAGCCTCAGGTGCTCTTCGTGGGACAAATCTATCAACCCCAGTTTTACGCCCTCCAAGAGGACGTCAGGCAGTATTGCCCCAACCAACTCTCCATCCTTCTCGGCGAGAAGCGCCAGCCCGTACACCAGCTTATTCGCGCTGCGCTCCTCATGCCTGACACCGTCCTCGTTGCACTGTATCAGGAAGCGCGAAAGGTCGCGAAGCAACGCCTGCAGCTGTGGACGGTGAAACGCCCTGGTTTCGTTATAGGGCAAGTCCCAGTTGAGACGCGCCGAGAGGTGCAGGGCTACGGCAGAGGCCTTGAGGAATATGTCTGGCGTCTGGTGATGATAGCACGCCCTGGCAAAGGTGATGACATTCCCTATAGCTGAGCACACTATAGTGAGAACCTTTTGTCGTGGTCGTTTGGGTATGGCTCACTCACCCGCTGGGCAATACAGGAAGGTCCACGCATGCGTGCTCTCGTACAGGATGTTGAGAGCGGCCCGGCGAAGGCGAAACGGGTTGCCTTCGCTGAGCAGCGCCGCGACTCCGTTCAGGACCGACTGGTACAGGAGCGTATCCTGGTCTTGCGCGAAACACGCTCCAAGGCAGAACTCCCAAATCGTCCACAGGAGATCCAAGGCACCCAGCTTGGACGGATCGTTGTGCGGGGGGACACATTCCAGCAGCTTGAGGAGCATGTCGCATGTCCGTGTTCGGCTGCGTTTGCTGAAGCGCATTCCGGCATCGCGCAGGAGCTCGGAACACGACCGCTCTTGTACGCGGTTCATGAGGGTGGGTGTTGACAGGTGGAGCCGACTCGCGAGCATAGAAAAGACGAGCAGGATAGCGCGGTCGGGTTGCAAGTCCGGAATTATTGACACTAGTGAACTTCGTAGATCGTCGTCCAGCGTACAGGTTTGTATCCACGTCGTGGCTTCCAGGTCGAGATCGTGGCGACGGTTCCAGACGATGATGTCGTCGCGCTCCCTCCAGTCCGCGAATCGAGGAACCGGCGAAGGATGGGGAAGGGAATCCTCCTTCGTGACGAGAGACGAAGCTGTGGAGCGAATTGTGTATGATAGCGCGGCGACTTTCTTGCCCAAACGCACGAGCATCCACGCCTGAGGAGATTTGTATGGACAATGCATGGAGAAGACCGGTGCGATAGTAGTGACGACATAGAACAGAAGTGCCAATGCGACTAGACAAGTCGCGATTGCTGCCACCGTGCATTGAAGCTGGAATAGGAAGTCGATGAGGCCGACCAGGAAGAGAAGAAGGGAGAACTCGAGGAGAATTGGGAGAACAGCCATGATCTCGGGGACACCCCATGCGATGAGACCATCGTACCGGTGTTGCCTGAAGCGCACGTTGTGCCTGGGAGATGGCGGAGGCATGGACAAGTACTCCCGTAGCCATTGCTTGACCATGATGCACATGAGGGCGGAGAACAACGCGCATATCAGGCTCGAAAACCATGACGCGTTGATACGGATACTCTGCGTGGGCGGCTTGAAGATGGTCTGTGCGGTCTGCATGCTCGTGGTACTGGTGACATTTGATCCTTGCGCGAGCTGCTGCGATATCAGTTGCAACAGCTGAATCGATATTTGAGAGGCGTCGGCTTGGAGAAGTCGATAAGCTTCGATGTTGAAGGCGGCAACGATCCCAGAGAACAACCCTGCCTGTGCACCCCAGAGAGGATTGGTGTTCAACGTTCAACGTTTGCATGCCGGGAAACACAAAACACTCACAAAAACCAGTAATGTGTCTACCTCTTCTTTCCATGCACGCACCATGGCTTCGTCGTATTCCCTCATGTGATGGGCATACGACAGCCACACATCATCTTGCGAGTCATCCTGATGTATGTTTACGCCTCAGGATGCACCATGACTTGTCACGAACAAAGTCTTACCTGCGCGCCTGTAAAGGGACCCGGAGCTCTTTTGACTTGCAACATCGGAGGCATGGGATGCGGAGGAGAGTTGAGGGTAGCGCCTTGGCGACTCGGTATTTACCCATATCCTAACGCTATAGCTCAACAGTTCGCGTCTCACGCCTTTCAATGTAGATAGAGTTCTGCTCCTTCCTTCATGGGCTGTTCAGAGCTGTACTGATGCATTTAAGTCCTATCGGACACGCCAGGATTGGCAGCAACGCGCATCTGCCAAGCTATGAGTAACGTGCGAGCAAAGGTTGGTAACAAAGATGGAACTGCGCATCTTCCTGATGTTTCGCATGGACGTGGAGGAGCGAAAAGAAGAGGCGACCTTGTGAGCGCTCTCTGGCGTGGTTGTAATGAGACGCGAGCACGTGATGATACGCGTCGAGAGCACCTCCCGCCACGCGGTTCATGTTCGAGTTTGGGCGGCTCGGCAGCTGCCATCCCTTCCGTTGTCCACCACACGCCCCCCAAGCCTCAAGGCACTCCCTCCCTCCCCGTTTCCCGTCGTTTGTTCTCATTCGTTTGTTAGCGACACCGCCATGTTCAAAAGCATCCTGCCATCGCGACGAGTGCCCTCGTCCCCCGACTTCCAGATGCTCACGACCCCCATAGACCCTGCGGAGACAGAGTCAAACGGCAAGGAGAACTACTTTGCGAACCCTAACGCCCTTTACGACACCAACGCGAAACCCAAGACCGAGAAACGAAAGAAGATGAAAGGCAAGATTCAGTCCGAGCAGGAGGTCATCCCGACGGAGGACTTCGACAGGTTGCTGGTACGTCTTCACACCGCTTGGCACTTCGCCTGCTGCTCTCTGGACTACCGATGAGACGCAAGATTTACCTGCTCGAATCCTTGCTGCTGCCACATACGATGACTGTTTCGCGGCTGGGCCATAGGCCCCCTCTGAACGTCAATATTGAACCAGTGGCTCGATCGGTGGCTCGCAGCCACTCTACGTCACTACTTGCCTTGAGCACAGTACTCACATTTCTTGTCCAGGATGAAATGCAAATACCCTCGACGCTTCGCCCGAAGCTGGCGACCATGGACCCGACGGTCAAGGCCGCCTTCCTCAAGTCATCACACGTGTTGGCCCAGATGAAGCCAGCGCCAACCGCTGCCGCTCCGTTGACTCCTCGGACGCTCCGGAGGATACATAGCAGCGAGTCGATGCTTTCGTCACCCCGCCCGCAGAAATCGACTCTGCAGCAGTACGACCTCACCGATGCCTCCCGCAGCCAGTTCGGAACGGGTCACTCTCGGGGCAAGTCTCTCGACGTAAGGAGACAGGCCTTTGAGCCGAAAGCGGCTCCTGTCGCTCCTCTCAAGGTCGCGAAAGACAAGAAGAAGTCGGCGACGATCACTCCTGAAAAGTTCGTCAAGATCCTGCTCGGACAGTCCAGTACCGCCATGGACATCGAGGTGGTCAAGAAGCTTCGACTGATGCTGCGGAACGAGTCAACGAGGTGCGTGCACATCTTTGGCTTCACTCATTGAGCTATATGATTGACACCCGCTGCAGCTGGACGGAAACTTTCATCCAGCATGGCGGCTATGACGCCGTCCTCACTCGCCTAAATGAGATCCTGGAGGTAGAGTGGCGGTGAGTATATACGACCGGATCGTAGAGTCTGGATGCTGATCGTGCCATGCAGAGAAGAGCAGCACGACGACCAGATGTTGTACGAGCTCCTGCGCTGCGTGAAAGCGCTCTCTACATCTGCAATCGGTTGCAGTGCCCTGCGGAGCTACTGTCCAGCTCCGTTCGACAAGCTAGTCTTGCTATTGTACTCGGACAAGAAGCCCGGCGACGTTCCGACAAGGCAACTCATGGTCGAGTTGCTACTTGGCCTGTTCGATCTCTACCCCACGTCCTCGCTGCCGTCCTCCGGCAGCCCTTCACATTCACGCTCACGCTCTGTCCCTTGGGAGCTTTCGGCGGCGTCGCCAGCTTCCAGTAATCTTATCGTCTTGCCCCGCCCACACTCCACCCTCTTCTCGCTAATGAAGTCCCTGCTACTCACGCCCGCGCCACCCCCTAGCGAGAACCCCGGAACGCCCGTCGAGCCGCACGCCTTCATTGAGGAGCTTCACCGCCCTCGCATTTACAAGACCTATCTACAGGAGCTCAGTGACATCTGTAGAGACTACTTCTGGGTCTTTTGCCATCCCAGCAACACGATCTGGGAGCTCAACGAAACCGACGAGGCGAAGGTGGAGAAGCCTCGTGCACCTGGTGGGATGACTGGTGGTGTCGAGTTCGAGGCGATGTGCTACATGGTCGGTCGTTAGCCTGCGCACAAGTATCGTCATTCGCTAACGTGGTCGTTTCAGACGATGCACTTCAAATTCGTCAACGCCATTGCCAGCTACGCGCAGACGCTCAATCTGCCCAAAGACCACGAGCACTCCGCGTACCGGTTCCACCAGGACATGTTCGCGTCTGGGATCGAGCGTATCCTCGCAGTGAGTCCATTGCACCGTCCTGTCAGTCTACCTTACACTGACGCGCTTGCCTCGTAAGATCGCGCGCAAAGCGTCGACAACATACTACCCGACGCTCCACCTCGAGATCGCGCGGTACGTCTGGGCAGCCGGACGCGCAGGCTTTGACATCCCCTGGTCACTGTCGCGCATGATCGGCCAGCCCCCGACGGCGATGCGCAAGCAGGAAATCCTCCCGCCGCCCTCCAGGACTTCCGGTGGACCTGCGCGGAGTACGCCGACGACTCCGACCAAGCAGCGGACAGCGCCGCCGGGCGGGTTTGCAGGGTACCCTGCACAACCCGCTCCCGTGTACCCCACCGGGTACGCCGCGCCATCTAGCCGACCGTCGGGTGACCGCGAACGGGAACGCGCGCCCGGGAGCAGGAAGGTGACGCCGATGTTCAACTGAGTGGGCATGGGTGGTAGATTGTAGATTGGAATCCTTTCTCTCCCCGGATAGTGTGTAGACTTGGACGTTCACGAACAGTACGATGGTGATAACGACTCGACGCCGGGCGACGATCTTTGAGTATGCGCATCATGATTATGTCTTTTTCTCTTTCCCTCTTGTGCCCTGTTTCTCCGCGTTATGTTGTGTTCTTACTATCTACTACTTACCCGGCGCGTGCTGCTATGTGGTTGTACTATGTATGCCTGCGATTGAACAATGCATGATCTAAACGTGTTCGAGACCTGGGCGCTTCATTTGAGCACAGTCTCCCACTGCCACGAAGCCGACTCCCAGATGGCCTCGGAAGATCGGAGTTGCGACGCTGTTAGCTCTCGAGCGACAACTATCCTCTCATTATCTCGCGAAATTTAGGCTATACTTCTCCGCTGGTAGCCCCACTAGGTCTGGACGCGCTGCGCTGTCAAGTCGAACATGATATAACGGCGTGTGAAGAAGACATGCTCACGATTCAACATGAGCAGGATAAGCGTAAGTACGAATAATGGGCGCGATTCCATGCCTGTGCTACTCCGTCAATCGACGCTAACAAGTACTCGCCAGACATCGACATTGTGCTCCGATCTGAGCCTTTTGCATCGGCTTGCGGTCCGCTGTCGTCGCGACGCCTCAATCATCTGGCATGCAAGCGGTCCAAGACTCGGATATATAATCTGTCTCTTGAGGGCTGCCAAACGATAGAACCCTCAGATTCGTTTGTTCAGTTCTGCCAGCACCATGGTTGTCAACACTGTGAATCTCGGGGGCACCGCTTCAGGCGTGACCGTTGCGAACGTTGGAGTGAGCATGGTTCAATCGCAGATACCCGGAATTCAAACTGATCAACTGTGGCATAGCATGGGCTCTTGAGGTTGTTGTGCGTTATAGGGTAACCATTGTCAAATCACGAACTCCTTGCTGATGCCTGTGACCCACCAGATCCGCTGAGAACGAGGAGCAAGCCTTCGAAGCAATCAAGGCCGGCGTTGACGCTCTCCCGTCTGGTGTGAAGATGTTCTTGAACAGCGGTGAGCTTTGCTGGTTATTTACGGACCTGGGAGACACTCACGCTTCAGATACCTACAGCTGAATTCTATGGTCCCAACTTTGGCACTGGCAACCTTGAGCTGTTGTCCAGGTTCTACGAGAAGTACCCCGAGTACGCAGACAAGACGTTCCTCTCTGTCAAGGTCTGTTTATTCATTTACTCTACTTTAATCTCGCTGACCACCGCTGCTATAGGGAGGTGCCAGGCCCAATACCATGTTCCCGGACTCCTCGTGAGTACTTCACACAGTACGGCATAGATGCGCCGCCGCGCAGCCTTACTGAGACACGTATGCAGTCCAGAGAACCTGCGGCGCAGCATTGAAACCATAAATGCGGCCTTGCGAGGGACTAAGAAGGTCGATTTGTTCGAGACGGCCCGTGTCGCCCGCAATGTGCCCCTTGAGGATGCGTTGAAGACGCTCGTCGAGCTGAAAAACGAGGGCAAGTTCGACCATATCGGAATGTCTGAGTGCCGTGCGGAAACACTGCGCAAGGCGAATGCGGTACGCCTCAGCTTTGCTCCGGCTGGATCGATGGATGCATGGTGGCAGGCGGCTGATACTCCTTGGTCATGTACAGATCCACCCTATCGCTGCTGTCGAGATTGAAGTCAGTCTGTGGGCGTACGAAGATGAGACCAAGAAAGGTACATTGTGTACTGCTCAGGAACGGTCTAGTTTCGCGTCCTAATGTTCGTCGTGTGCAGTAATCGAGACGGCCAGAGAGCTCGGGATACCCGTCATTGCATACTCGTAAGTGCATACGCAGCGACCCGCTAGGTGTTGTCTCAGTAATATTGTCTCTAGGCCGCTCGCCAAAGGTCTCTCCACAGATACCATCAAGTCTCGCGACGATCTCCCTGGTGAGTATGCCTAAATGCTCGGAACACAACACGGCATTGATTGACGGTCTGCAGAGGCAGATTTCCGGCGCAACTTTTCTCTGTTCCAGGAGGAGGTCAGTCCCATTAGCATACCCTCAGTGGTCCGAGTCGGTATATTGACGTGACAGAATATTTCTACAGAACCTGAAGGCTAACCTTGCTATCACCGAAGCCCTGAAGGTCATCGCTGCAAGGAAGGGCATCACGCCCGCCCAGCTCAGCATCGTGTGGGTTGCATCCCTCGGACCACACATGATCCCGCTGCCTGGTGCTTCGTAAGCCGCTGAATCATGCGCGCTTCGGTCCCAATGGATATCTGACGATTGGTGCATATCGTTCATAGGAAGGCGAACCACACTCTCGAGAACCTTGCCGCAGGAGACATTGAGCTGACCAAGGCTGAGCTTGATGAAGTTGCGGACATCATGGCGAAGCATGAGGTCAAGGGCGAGCGGTATTTGGGCGGTGAAGCCAATACGATGCTCCATCTCTGGGGTTAGAAGGCACCAGACTGTTGTGAATATCAGTACGCGGCGTGTTTGGATGTCATGCGTACTAATGGCAATGCGGCAATGTACCTGCGCGAGCATAGTATTCAAGGCGGAAGACTCTCATGCTGTCGAGAAACGCTCGGAGCTGGAGGTTCGTATTGAAAGATTTGCGGTTAGTCTGCGGTGGTTAACCTCGGAGGTATGCCAGTGCGGTGTATACTATGACAATTTGGTGAGATTCAAATGAGAACTTTGTTCTGAACGCACTATATACTGGTATACATTGACGGGAAGAGGCGAGGTCCACAAGACGAGTCGTAATAATGGGGCCGTAGTACTACTATATAGACGGAGACAAGACGACAGCGCAAGATTCGGTTGCAAGGTTCACGGATGTCGGTAAGGCGCTACCGTTCGGTTGCGAGGAAGTAGGTACGATGTGGGTATGCTGCATGCCTCTCAGTTTCAGATGCTCGTCTTGAGATAGATCAAGTAGTCCAAGATCTACGCTCTTGAGCAGCACATCGGGCAGCATCGCCTCGACAAGTTCCGCGTTCCTCTCTGTGAGGAGCACTAGTCCGTAGATCAACTTACCTGCGCTGTGCTCCTCGTGCTTGATGCCGTCCTCGTTGCAACGCTTAAGGAAGCGCGACAAGTCGCGGAGCAGCTCCTTGAGTTGCTGGCGATGGTTTGGCGTCGTGTCGTTGTCGCTCCAGTCAAGCCCGGGTGAAAGGAGGAGGGCCACCGCGGCTGCTTTCACGAAAAGGTGGTGCCCATAGCAGGACCTGGCGAACGATATGATGTCGCCGATTGCTATCCCCATAGATTATCAGCAAACAATGGTTGCATTAGGATAAATAGTAAGCCGTGAGACACCCACTCGCTGGACAAAACAAGTACGACCATGTGTGCGTGGTCTCATACAGGATATTGAGGGCTGCGCGGCGAACGCGGAAGGGCTGATCTTCATGGAGAAGCTTCGCAGTCCCATTGAAGATAGATATGTGCAGGTCCAGGTCCAGGTCTTCGGCGAGACATGCCATGCAGATCTCCCACAGGGTCCACAACACATCCAGAGCACCAAGCCCAGCCGCCGAGGCATCGTAGTCGTTGGGTATGTGCTCAAGCAGTGCCAGCAGCATCCTGAATATCCTCGCCTTCGCCGTCCTGCTGGAGCGCGCCCCAACAGTGCGTAGGACCTCCGCACAGGCTCGCTCGCGAACACGGTTGATGAGAAGGGGCGGGGCCATTTTTCCTTCACGCGCAATTGCCGCGAAAACAAGTTGCATTGCGTGGTCGGTCCGGAGATCGGGGACGATGGAGATGAGCGAGTCCTGGACCTCCTCATCTACCAACGACGCCTGTATCCAGGTCACTGCCTTCAGGTCCAGGTCGTGGCGGTGATCCCAGACGGTCTTGTTATCGCGCTCCCTCCAATCTGCGAAGTGATGGGTAGGGGGTGAATTGTGAGAGTTGTTGGAATCGTGGTGTGGCTGGAATCGAGGCAAGGATGTGTCCAAGCGGCGTTTCCATGTCGTGATGCGAGTCCTGCACCGTGTGAATATCCAAGCAAACAACCAAGCTTGTGGAGACTTGAACGGACAGTGGGATGAGAAAACAGGGACGACGGTAGTCATCGTATAGAAGAGCAGCGCCATGGCAACCAAGCAGGTCACCACGGTAGCCACGGTCGACTGAAGCAGCCACAGGAAGTCGACCAGGCCGGCGAAAAAGAGGATAAGGGAGACTTCGAGAAGGATCGGGAGGAACGCCAAAATTTTGGGGACGTGCCACGCAATCAGGCCCTCGTACCGATGCTGCCTGAGGCGTACGCTGTGCCTCGAAGAGAACAGGATGGCAGCCATGTATTCCCGGAGCCACTGCTTCACCATCATGCCGAGGAGGGCAGCGAACAGTGCGCAAACGAGGCTGGAGAACCATAAGATGTTGAAGCGGATGCACTGGACAACGGGAGAGGTGGGGAGGCGTCCGGCAAGGTCAGCTGGTATGCTTGACGCGTTCTCGCCCCGTGCCAGTGCAAGTTGCTGAGATATATCCTGCAGCAGTTGCACTGTTATCTGGGCAGGATCGGGTTGAAGTAGCTTGTATGCCTCAATGTTAAAGGCAGTGACGACGGCGGAGAACAGGCCAGCCTGCGATCATGTCGTAAGAAGCCGTCGGTCAATCGCCTGTCTGTAACGATCGACGCACAAATACAAGGAGCGTATCGATCTCCTCCTTCCATCCCCGCACCATGTCTTCATCGTAATGCTTGATAATCTGAGCGTATGACGACCAATCCAAAGGGGAGTGACCCGGAATACCCTGCATTTGATGGCTCGTCAGTCAACCGACTGAAAACCTGAGGCCTCTCGAAGTCGTCTCAGAAACATCCTCACCTCGGGCCTGTAGCTGTGAGCGTCGCCGAGCACAGATCTGGACATGGTGTTCGTTTGAGAGATGTATAAGGTTCATTACGGCCGCAATACCAAAGCTATCCATTCTGGGTACGCGTGGGAGATGGAAGTACTGGTAAGAAAGGCATTCAACTTTGACGAACAGCTTGTTGGCATCAGTCGCGGGCACGTGACCGCGGCATACCAATAAGTCAAGTTACAGTGATTCTGAACAGCGGCCAGTGCCTTACTTCCGACTGCCACCAGGACCTCACGACTCTAAGAACTTCCATATAGTTTTGCGGATGGTGTGGGTATGTCGGGCCTCAGGCCTAAGACGCCGCAATGCGCTGACACGCCGTCTCGGCTACTACAGCGGCGCATGGTCACCTCCGCCGGGAACCCCAAGTGTAGGCTCCTTCACTTTCCTCGGTGCTTAACACCTTGTCAGTGCCAGTCACGTTGTGGCAATTGCTTTTCCCTTGCAACTATGACAAGGGCATCACAACGTCGCCCACCTCCTCGCACCACACACAGCTCCCACCAAAGGATTCTGGACTCGATTATTAACTCCAACTGCCCACACCTCCTTCCGCCGTCTCCATCTGGCCCGACCTGGACCTCGGCATCCGCAATCCCGAGTGCTTTCACATCCTTGTTCCACTGGCGACCATCTTGTTGACTCGGACTTCTCGCGACCATCGCCGACCCCTTGCGAAGACCGGGGGCTACGCGGCGGGTGGTGCTGACAAGATTGACGTATACGCCGTCCCGAATCGCGCCAACTCGAACGGCCCGGACGACACGGCTCATGATATGTCGTGGCTGCCAGTCCGCAGCTGAACTCAGGACTCGGGGACAGTGGGAGAACGAGTCCGAACCTGGGTGCTTTCGCATGACGATGACGCTTTCGCAGACGGGGGTGCGTTCATACTTCGCCGCCAAGACCTATCACCAGTCGATTCTGTAGCCTTGACACGTTCTATCTTTGACTTTTGAATTCTCAGCCAAACGGGACTCCGCTGTGCCATGCTCGGTCCAGCTCAGGTACGAGTAAACGGACATGTGTCCGGAGTGAGTAGTATATGTGGCACATTCAACGAGTACAGCACTGTATGGTTTCCAGATAAGTGAGGGTGTATACGTGGTCCTTCCGGAGTTGTATAGGGGATGATGGGAGCAATGGTGTACGATTACTCTACGCATGATGGATGATGGATGGTAGTCCGTGTTGAACGATTGAAATGCTTAAGCTGTACTCCTAACATTGAGACGACTATTGCGCGCCTCCACCACCCTTTATCGATGTAACCAATGCATCCAGAAACCAAGAAGAGGGGAACCGGTAATCTAGGGCGAATGGTTGCACTGCCCGAGGGTGGGAGGCTCTGCAGGAGCAGGCTCTACCATCAGCTATTTCGACATGCGTTAGTACTCGATGACAACATCTCTTGTCACTTCGAAGATGACTCACTCGAATGGTCTGGGCAGTGGTGTACGTCGCGGCAATGGTACCGAAGATCATGAGTGCGATATCCGCCGCCTTCTGCCTGCGTGTCCGCGCGCAGGCCTTGTAGTGCAGCATAGCTGGGTACACGTAGCACAGCGGCACGCTACAATGCCAAACCAGTCAGCGATCCACAAGCACGGTATAAGCAGGAGTGGAGAGACATACCAAGCAAAGCTACCGACGAACGAGACAAACTTGTCGAGGTCGGCGGCCCCGAAGTAGCTCAGGCACGCGCAGAAGGCGACGGTGCAGAACCGGAAGACGTTCTTCTGCCACTTGACGACGATGTTCTGCTTCCCGCTGCGCTCGAACAGGCCGTTCTCCATGATCCGAACTGCCGGGAAGAGCTGGAGCGGGACAGACAGCAGGATCGCTAGCGAGTACAGGAATTGCACCTGGAAGGCCACCATGTCAATGACTCAGTCTGGGAGATACGATGAGAAGGAAACATGCGTACCGCTTGAGTGAACTTGCTGGTAGTGTCGAGATTGACGATGACGACAGTCTGCACGTCCGAGCCGAACGTCAGGTACGACATGGCGCCTCCGCCACCAAAGAGAACTACAGGATGTCATGAGAACGCCGTCTGAGTCAGAAGGACAGAATAACTCACCCATCAGGAACAGCATGACCCCTGTCAAGACGGCGGGGAACTTCCGAGGTTCCTTCATGGCGTCGGTGATTGGAATGACCTAGAAGAGAATGTAAGCATGAGGAACAGGCGCAGAGTCCAGGTGACGTACCAAACCAATGCCCTCGAAGGAAAAGACAGCAGTTCTATGACAGATGTATCAATCACTCTGAGTGACGTGGTGAAAGCCATGAGTCTCGACCCACCCAATCAGCAGTGGCCAATCCTTCGCATTGAATAGTTCGACATGTGCAGGGCCGTTGCGCGCCATGATGGCCGCCTCGCTTCCAAAGATGTAGATGAGGCCAGCCAAGATGAAGGCATCCGCGATGAGAGCAGTTGTGCTGAGCTTCGCCAAGTTGCGGATAAGAGCGAGTGGCAGGAAGATGATCATCTGCAACAGGATGAAGTACTGGATGCCCAAGAGCTTCGCACAGTTCGTGATAGCCAAGACGAAGGACTGCAGGTTCTCGGAGACGAAGATTATGTACGCAGAGACGAAGCCCAATTGCGAGACCGTGACGGATGTGAGGATCATATACCGCATCCAAGGGCCGTACAGGGTTCCACCGATATCTGGAGAGAGGTTATTAAGTGCGTGTGCTCCATGGCCTTCAAGAAACTTACCGCCGAAACTTCCCGGAACAACAAACTTGGTCTTTACGAGAAGAAGGAAGGAGTATAATGAGATCAGCGCGATAAAGGAAAGGATCGCGGCTGAGAATAGAATTCCACCATTCATGAACCTACATATAGAACGTCAGCAGACTGCTGTGCCATTGAATTGGTGCATACTCACGCTTTGCCGAGGAACAGGATGCCGGTCCCGACAAATGCCTTCAAAAGCTAGACACGAAGTCAGTGATCTGCACTATTTGCCTGGCAGAGTACAAGTACCCACCATGAGAACTGCGTCCGTAACAGTAGCGTCTCCATGTGGTCCAACACTCGACATGCGGCGCCTTGAACGAGAGCGCGATGTGTGCGATCGCTGAAGCAGTGGTGAACGCTCGTCTGGCTTGTGTCCGTTCGGGGTCGGACCAAGCGATGGCGTCTCTGGTAAGCCACTGGTACCATAGTAGGGTGTATCCCCCGCTATCGGCTCTTCCTCATCTGCAGGCTCCTCTTCCTCGTCGATTTCTTCAAGGTCCTCACCAGCCTACAGACGCAGAGTTTGTAAGGACATCGACCATCAATAGAAAGAAGTTGCTCACGAAGTGACCGAAGATGTAGAGGAACTCGATGAAATTGCGGACTATAGGGCGATCCATAGCACGCTCGGGATCATTGAGCAGAACATGTGCACGACGGAATCCACCAGGTTCATGGATGTGCTCGAATGCGGGATGTGGGGGCTGCGTATGCGTCGAACCGGCAAAAGACGCGGCCCGAGGGCGCGCAGTCTGTCTTCGTCGATCTGCTTGCCACTTGTAGATGCTGTGACTGCAAACGTGCGTCAGCTACACACGCTATGTAGGCCTCAGGTTGAGACAAACAGGGTAGCAGGTGTACTCAATGTCTCGATCCTCGTGGTACTCACGTAATGTCGGCGCCAGGCGCGTCATACGGGACAGGGAACGCTTCTGTATCTTCACGCTGGCGCAGCATCGAGACAGAGGAACGATGGGAGACGTTGCCCGTATCTGACCCACGCCGTGATGAGCTCCCAGGGAATTGGTCTGGGGTTGCGGGCCTGTTGTTCTGGCGCTCCTCTCGAGATACCAAGTGCCTCCTCAGAACCCTCGCCTTCTCCTCGTCTGTCAACTCATCGAACGGATTGTCGAGCTGCCCGCTTGCAGGTGTGTCGGGGCGGCGGGCACTGATGCCTCCCACGGTGAGGCGAGGACTTGACGAGGATGGATCACCAGCTGGACCAGGCAAGAATGTCTGAGCGGTCCTTGGCGTGCCTATCGGCGTAGCACCAGACCGGGGAGGGATGTTGGGTGGAGGAGGTGTCCCGGCGTACTGTGCCCGGAGGAAGCGTGGACTGGGAGAGGCAGATATCGGTGTCCCAAAAACAGGCGGAGTGCCTGCGACATTGCCAGACTGTGCCTGACGTGGACTAGGGATGTTAAACGGCTGCGAGGGAGAGGACATGGTGGTGGAAGTCGAAGTCGACAAGCAACGAGCGGCGCCGGGAAGCTGGGGCAATATGGGGAAAGACGCCCATGCGCGTGACGCGCCGCGGCTCCTGCTCCGAACCTCCGACTCACAGCGAACTACCATATCGTCCTCCTCTGTCCATCAAGCACGACCATATGCATCCCCAGCTCTTTGATCATCGATATGCACCTCATCTAAGACATGACGATATGAAACAGGACACAGGTATGTGTCGCCCTCGAACTCGAACGAAAGGACGACACACAGACCAGAACAAGGCTTTCATGGCTCGCTGTAACAGCCGATGTTAGCTCCTACAATGCCCGCGGCTCCAGATGACTCCATCCACTGTCTCCCAGTACGTAGTCCTGCGACTAGCGGTGAAATGCTGGAACGGTCCAATGACCTGCCGCTGATCCAAGCACGACCATTCCCACACCGTACGGCACACGAGAGGACGATGGCTCATGACAAGGAGATCATATGCTCCTCAATATTCATGTGAGTGCGCCTTGACGGTTCGCGGTGGATTGAGCTCCGCAATGTGGGATGCATCTGCGGATGTCGTTGCAGGGGGGTGCACAACGACGGTAGACCCTTGGAATTGTGCGTACCGATAGGCCGCTCTATCACGATACTCTTGTTACACCTTGTTCGGACGAGTTGTCGGTGCGATGGAGCAGCCGTCCGTTTGTCCACAGATGACAATTGCTAGTACGGGGAAATGTATGCGAAGAGTTGGCGCTAGCACCTCGGGGCACGGCGTAACAACGTGTTGTGCGTTGGCACCCCTTCCCACAGCCTCGTCCGGTAAAACAACCCTTGTCCTTGTCCACAGACTTCCGGCTCACCCGCCTACCGTGCAGGTACTGCTCTAATGTTATACTCCAAAATTCACAGTATACCTTGCCGCTCCGTCCGATTGAGTTGACTCCTCCTCCGAGATCGTGAAGTTGAAGACCGTCAGATTGACTTGACCGAGTTCTGCCGAGATCGCCTCCGAAGCCCGGTATGACTGTATTGGGCGGAGAACTTTCCGAAGCAAGTCATGAAGGAGGGAATGCGGCAGGGGCGTTGCAAGGTGCCAATCCGTGCGTGGGCTCCATGGTGAAGCTGCTCGTCTCCGTCCTCGCCGTTACCATGAGCAAGACTCATTTACATAAGAGCTACTCATGCGTGCAGGTTCTACGCTCCCGCTCTCCGCCACTAAACGACTCCCAGTCGTAGGGTGAAGCCTGCTAGTCGCAATGGCTGCTGTCCCCGACGGCCGCTCCGCCACCAGGATCAAGCGCAAGCCTCCCCCAGCTTTCCCTTACTCCCCCAGATACCCCCTCCCTGACCCTTCTGACCCGTTTGCGCCTCTCCAGGTGCTGCGCGAGCGCGCCCACTCGTCGCACAGCCATGCGTTCCTGAATCACTCAAACTCTTCCTTGGTCCCTTCTGCACCCTCCACCGGGGAGAGCGAACGATTCGCTTCGCGCCTTCCTGTGGATGTTACCCCACCTCCCCGAGCATTTATTCATGCGTCTCGAAGCACGGAGGCCTTCGAGCAGTTCCGGGATGGCTACCATTCGGATATCACGAGACCACCTCGTCCACCACGCGCCAGGACGCGCCCTGCAAGAGACTCTAAGTCATATTTCTCCGACGCGGACCTGGCGTCCACGCAGCCCACCAATCATCGTCATCACAATCAGGATCAACATCCTTCAGAGAAGCTGACGGAGCGTCAGTACCACTATCGCCGGCGCTCTCAGACGCTCTCGTTTTTCCCGCACGCTCTTCCTCAGGTCCCTTCTCCGGCGGAGGAGCCCGAACGCCCAGTGACGGAGGAAAGTTCAAGGGGAGAGGGCACTCATCATCCGAATCAGATCTTCCACCCATCACAGAACCAGTACGTGTATGATGACCGTCAATCTCATGGACATGTCTACGGCCAGGCGCACGATGCCCACCCCTCGTCCACGGTCGACTCTCACTGCCACTCCCAGCTGCAGCTGTCGGTCCACTCAGGGCCTGTGACGCCGCCCATGACCCCAGACGACACATTGACCGACCGCTCGGAGTCGGTGTTGTCGGACATCCCGCCCCCGCCGCCGAAGCACGTCGCTGTGGAGAGCGATGCTGAGCACGCAGCCCTGGATACCGGTGGTCGAGTCCAACGTGAGCTTTCCAAGATTAGGACTTCCGACTTCCCGTCGTTGCTCGGCAAGTCTGAGCCTGATTCACCCCCTCCTCTGCCAGTGCCCCCACCGCGCCCTCGGCAGCAGCCTGTAGTCGAGTCTGAGCCTGAGCCCGAGCAAGAGTACAGCAGCAGACGTCGCAGTGGCTTCGGCTCCAGGGACCGCAAGGACAGCATCACGCATCGACTGCGTAGATCATCCTTCCTGGCCCGCGCCCGGAAGGTTTCCGATCCATCTCCGCCTGTGAGGACGAGGAGGCTGCCAGTGGTGCGCGACTCGATCTTTGGTCCTTCAACTCACACGTCTGGGCAAGCCGCCATGGCGGACGACGGTTCGACGACCGCGCGGAACAGCACCGTGCCAGAAGTCCTGCGCACATCGGGCGCCAGTGCCGAGTCTCAGTCCGCGGAGAACAAGAGGGCGAAGATGTCTCATCGCAAAAGTCTGAGCCATGTCAGTCTGGGTGTCACTCCTCTGCCGAACGTGAGCTTCGGGCCGTCTGCGTCTCCTGCCTTCCCTACGGAGAACGTAAGCATGGCAAGCACGTTGGTGGCTTATCCCGACGGAGACGAGTTTGGAGGGCCTGCTCCGTCGTACTCATCTCATTCTCAGCCTGCTCAATCATACTCAGCTCCTTCCCAGCCTACTCAGTCGTACGCTGCTCCTTCCCAGCCTACTCCATCGTATTCTGCTCCGTCATATCCTGCTTCACAGCCTGCTCCGTTGTATCCAGCCCCTTCTCAGCATGCGTATGAGGTCGAGCAACCTCAGCCCCGTCCACTGTCGAACATTGCCTCTCAGACTCTTGCTCAGGCGCTGGACTTGACACCCCTGCCACCGAAAGATGCGCCGCTTCCTGCTATACGGAAGGATGCACGGCTTCCCACACCCCCAAGGGAGAGTAGCATGAGATCATCCCGCGCACCTACATCTGTCTCCATGGCTGAGTATTCCCAGCGGCGCGAGACACAGCTCGCGCCCACGCGGGGCTCGACCATCGAGGATGTTGTGCCGGAGACCACCGCCCATACCACCTTTCCGCGCCCGCTGACGCCCATCAACGGTGGCCGCGCTTCTTCTGAGATGGAGATGGACGAGGTCATTCTTATGAGGTCGTCCCGCTTCGAGGTATCATCATCAGAATACGAGCAGGAACATCCTTCTCCGTCGCCACCGCTGTTGGCGAACTCTTTACTCGTGCGGCCGACGTCAGCAGCGACGGCTATCTCAATTCCTCCGCTGCCGGTGCCAGCCCCGCTCGTTTCACCTGCCCCCGTCGCACCGCACATAAATGTTCCTGTAATTTCGGTCTCACTCCCTCCTGTGCGCCCGGAAATTGGGTCTCGTCGAGGATCTACACCACCGCCTCCGCCCCCACGTCGAGGCCCCTCCCCGCCAGCCCCGCGTCGTGAACCCTCGCCACTTCCGGCCCCGCCTCGAGAGGAATTCGGCCCGCCTACCCCAGCACCGCTCCCGCTGTCACCTCCTCGACGAATGGAATCCGACTTTCCTACGCCCCTGCCTCAACCGCCTCTCCCTCCGCCATCACAGCCACCCGTACCGCGTGCGAAGTCTCCCGTACATCCTGAGGAGCGGCCTCGCGCATTCTCCCCGGAGCCCGCACAAGAGTCATCACGACCGCGCACACCTCATGAGAGTCGGTCGAGGAGGAGCGAAGAGCGCCGGTCTTCGGAAGACCGTCAGGAACGTGGTCCTGGCTCGTACCTACCTGTAGCACAAGTCCGGCCTCCTCCGCCCCCGCCGCCACCAGAGTCGCCACCACCACCACAGGCATCGGCTCCTGCGAGTCGCTCCCGGACGAAGCTTCCTCAGCCGTCGACGCCATACAGTTCTGTACGTCAGCGTCGTCCGGGCCAAGGACAGGGAACCACACAATCTGTATCGCACACGCAGCTTCCGTTCCGCCCTCAGTCTCCTTCGACGCAGCAACATGCGCCTTCTCGCGCGCAGTCCCCGCAAGCAGTGGCGGTCGTCCGCACGCAGCCTTCTCTGCCAGCGCCTCCACGTGCTCATTCTCCTCAGCCTGTCGTCGTCTCTACACGCGCTCAGTCCCCGCCTCCATTCCGGGCTCAGTCTCCTCCAGTGCATGCTTCAATCGCGTCGGCTCAACAGCTTGCAAGTCGCTCTCCACCGCCACCACCACCTCCCCCGTCCTCGTATAACGCGTTCAACCACGGCCACATGCAGACGCGCACGATTCCCTCTCAGCCATCATCCGTTGATCTTGAGGAACATGAGCGGGAACGCGACCATGGGAGAACGACCACGGAAGAGTACAACAACAAGAGTGCCGGCATGAGCGTCGAGAGCACGGCGTCTCCTCCCTATGCAGCTTCTGTCGAGTCCACGCCTCTCCCCCTGCCAAACACCCCGTCGACGACGTTCTCCTACCCATATCGTGCGCCGCCGAAACCAGCTCGCAGGGCCCGCAGCTCTCACGGCATGTCTGACTCGGAAGCAAAGCCTAGGGCGAGGTCGGCGAACGCCACGCGGCGGCAGCATCGAGAACGAGAGGAGCCATCCGTGGTGACGTTTGACGAGCATGCGGGGCTCACGAAGGACCAGGTCCAGAAGGCGGCTGCACTCACGGTCATCGCGCAGAATGGGATCAGGGTGCCATTCGGCGACCTGTTCAAGGACAGGAAGACGATCGTCGTCTTCATCCGCCACTTCTGGTTCGTCAGGCTTTTGGCTGATCATTTGACGCTATCTAACTTCTCTCTGTCTGCGTCTGCAGGTGTGCGATGTGCCAGGATTACATGTACTCGATCTCGCGGAACGTCGACTTCGAGGCGCTGAAGCGCGCCGGCATCGACTTCGTCATCGTCGGGAACGGTTCTCCCAACATGATCAAGTCGTATCGCAGTGAGTAGCATGTGGCCCGGGTCATTCAATTTGCGCTTGTCATGCTGACTGACTTCTTGCAGACATATTCCGCACCCCTATTCCGATGTACACCGACCCGACTCTGCGCTTGTATGCTGCCTTGGGGATGACTCTGCGGACGAACGACCCAGGGCTTGACTCCGAGAAGGGAGAGTACGTTCGGCATGGAGTCATTGGTGGTATTGCGATGGTAGTCCGGAACGCACTCCGCGTGGGCATGCCCGTGTGGGAGAGAGGTGGGGACGCGACTCAGCTTGGTGGCGAGTTCGTCATCGGGCCAGGGTGAGCAGCATCGTCATATGCATGGACGCATGTAAAGCTAACGACCCACAGCTTCAACTGCTCCTACGCACACCGTATGACGACGACCCGATCGCACGCCCCGATACGCGAGGTCCTCCGTGCCGCTGGCTACCACCGAGCGGTCTCTGCAGCCGTCGCACAAGAAGGCATCAACGCTGCTGAGGAAGACGCATGGATGGAGGAACGTCGGCGCAGCCTGGCCCGCATGCGTGCAAGAAAGGAGAAGCGTCGTGAGTTCGGGACGCCAGCAGGGAATGCAGCAGAGCTCTACGAGCCCGAACTCGGGTACGGGAGCGACACAGGCAGTGGCAGCGTCAGTGCGAACGGGAGCTGGGTATCGACTGTCGAGAAGGAGATGCCGTCCCGCCCTCATCCCCGAGAACGCTCGCATGGAAGCAACAACAGGACCAGGGAGAGGCGAGGCAAGAAGGGGTTGCACATCTCCAACCCAGACATCCATGAGCACGATGTCCATGAACACCCGAGGGAGCGTCATGAGCACCACAAGGAGCACTCTGGAGGTCGCGTTCACGTTGCGCGCCATGAGGCTGACCGCGTTGAGTGGAGTGGCGGAAGCCCTACGCTCACTTACATCAATGAGTATGGTCGGAGGGAGGATGGATATCAGACCGAGGACGGGACGTTGGCTTATACTTATCGGCAGGGGTGATCTTGTCGCTCTGTTTCTATAGAATATTTCAACATGCTTTCTTGCTGCTGTCGGTGTTATATGTTATTGGACTTGTGTAGCTGTACGCGTGCATAATGCACTGTATCCATATCCTTATCGTGACCCTTCCTCGCACAATGAATGCACAACTACTGAATTGAGTGCGCTTACCACTGTTTTAGGGATAGTCCTGGGAAACTGAGCTTACTCACTGCGTGTGCTGAGACCGTGTCCAACATGAATCCTTAAAGGTGGTAATAGCTGAGCACAATGTCCCGAACACTACCACACATCCAGACCTCCAAAACCACGTCCCCACCGCACTCACATCTCCCGTATCCGCAGCGCGATATTCGTCGCAATTGCCCCAACCAAGATCACCGACAGCGCCGTCGGCCCAAACCTGTCGAAGTACAACCCCTCCGCACGTCGGTGACGCAGATGCCACGAACGGTAGACGAAGATGACTGCCGAGTACAAGATGGCGACGAGCGCGACCCCGGTGAAGATCCATGCGCTGATCAGCCCCACCGTGTCCTCTGGCGGAATGAAGTTGAGCAGCGTCGTCGCGATCGTGCCGATATAGATGCCAAAGTGAAGCCATTTCTGTGTTGGGCGGAAGTCAGACTCAGTCGTGAGGTAGCGGTGACTTTGGGTGGAGACTACTCACGAAGAATGTCCTCTCTGCAGCGAAGTAGACCTTCGGCTCGATGCGCACGGGCACTGCAATCATCTTCCCAGCCGGTGCGTGCCAATTTCTCTCCAGCAGCCGCTCATCTCCCCTCGACGTCCCCTCGCCCCTGCTCGCAGCTCTTGCCCGACCTCTCTCCTCATCTTCGTCCTCGTCCTCATCGTCGACTGTTTCCTCTTCATTCCGCCGCGCCGCGTCCTCCCGCAGGCGATCACGGAGCGTCTCGTCGAATGCGGAGGAAGGCGCAAGCGGGTCGATGGACATCGCGCGCACCTGCGCCGTGCTCTCGAGCGCAGACGCGATCGTGTTGGCAACGTGGCCATTACGCTCCGACTCCCGACCGCGTTTCGGGAACGGGCTGGTCTCTTCGGCATCTGACTCAACGTCAGCGTCGTGCGCGGTCTGCTGCGAGGTAAGCTGCGGGGTCTCCTGCGCTCGCTCCTTCAAGTTCTTCTCCCGGATCGCCACCGCCGCAGCAACTTCCTGGCCGGAGAGACCCGTCCACTTGTCCTCGTCCTTGGCTGTATATGCGTGTGAGTACGATGACGCCGTTGCCTTTCATTCGAACTTACCCGGAGCAAGATCCATATCCTCATCCTCCTCTCCTTCAGACACAGGTTCTGCATACTGCGTCCGCTCGGGTGTCGTCTGTCCGGACGTGCCGGCCCTAGACGACGTACCCTTGGACGACGAGTGCAGGGGACGCTCGATGGTGACAACACCCGTGTCCGGCTTCAGAATATCAACCTCCACTACACGTTGGCTATGTGAGCTTCTGAAACGCTCATGTGTCTCAGCTCGACGTACTCTGTGGGAGCCAGAACGGCACGAGGTCTACACGGTTAGGTAGAAGTGTGGCGCATCCGTGAATGAACTTGCTGAACTGCAAACATGTCGGTTTACATGAACTTCTGTAGCGACATCCCACACGCACCTTCGGGACCGCCTCCACGAGATGTGACGAGACAAGCTCAGTAACCCACTGCGGCGGCTCCTGTCCATACTGCGTTTGCAGTTTCACCTCTAGCACGCCATACCTGACAAGTGTATGTTAAATCACCGTCAACGGAAAACAACAGGTATGACCCACTTGAAAAGCTCCTTATCCTCTGGTGGTAACTGCTCAAAGGGATGGTCGATGCCAATGTCCATGCGCCGCCAGTTGTCACCCGAGCGAATCTTGCCATCCCAGTTGTCCTCGCGGATCATGGTAAGCTCCGTATCGAGCGATATACGCACACGCGCATCGCCAGGTAGCTGGAAGGCCGTACGGTTGTAGAACGTGCGCATCACCGGAACCAGCTTCTTAGTGAGGATGCTGTACTGGACTTCGTTGGCGAGCTGGATCATTCCGTCGACTTCCTGTTGCGTCTTCTTGCCCTTCTTCACGAGCTCCTGGAACTCCGCGTCCATCGTGTACTCCCCACGCAAGAAGGCGTTGACGAGATGCTCCTTGATGGGGAAGCGCGCCTTGACGGACTTCTCACCCGTCCAGTCCTCGCGGTGGGTCTTGCGCTCGACGAAGATCTGCGGCCTTGTCAGTTCGTCCGTTGCACCAAATCAGGAGCGGACGCACGGTCTTCTGATCCATGTCCCCATACCACCGCAGACGGACAGCTTCAGCCCCCTCCGTCTTCTCCAGCCGTCCTAAGTACAACTCGAGATCTTCGTTGTCGAAGTAAACCGACGAGATGGCTGTTGAACGTTAAGCTGCTGAGCGAATCAGAATAGCAGAGCTTCTCAAACGCACCAGCATCCTTGGGCTCAAACTCTTTGTCAGGGTTGAAGACAAGCACCGGCAGATGCCGCAGGATGGCGAGCTTGAGGTGTACCAAGTTGTCTGGGTGGACCTGCCATATTTGATGTCAGTACGCCTGGTGATATTTTATGACGTCACTATGATGCGGACCCAGTACTTGGTCGTCTGGCGCACGAACGCACTCTGGCTACCCCCAGCGCTCGAGTCGCCCTGCACAGGGTGCCCGCGGGTGCGGACGAGGTCGTACAGTCGGGATAGCTTCACGATGAGGCCGTCCCAATTGTACTTGTAAAAGGGGCGCTTCTCGAGGAAGTCTTGAATGAATGTGGGTTTCAAAGGACGGTTAGTTTGTTTCTACGTGAGGGAGCGTGAGCGGCAGTCATTATAACACCCAGATATATGCGACGCACATCGTGTTTCTAAACTCGGGCAGCGCGCATCCTTCGTATCAGCTTCGGCTCGGCGGAAACAGGGATGCATGGGAGGGGTCGGGCTTACCTTCAATATCTTCATGAATCCGGTTATGTTCAGCTTCGTGTACAGTGCCAGGTCATGGACGTCCGCTACGAGCGTGGCAACCTCCTCCTCAAGTAACATGAACTGGTCTTCCAGGGCATCAATGGAGAGCGTGTCCTCGTCTTCGTCGCCCATGTCGTCATCGTCATCTGAGCCAGCATCCTGGGTGACTTCGTCCCTCCGTTGCTGAGCTTCGGTATCGGTTGCGCTGGACTCCGTTTGATGGTGTCCGTGGCCATGTCCGTTGGTGAACTCGGCGGAGGAGACGAGACGCTTGACTGCCTTCTCCGCATCATTTATGCGTCGCGACAACTCATACGTCTGCGCCCCAGAGAATGAGGAAGCAGAGGATGGGGACGCAGGACGTGGCGCACCTTTGTCTTCTGAAAATTATGGATCTTGTCGAGCTCGCGCTCGAGCATCAGAGTAAACTCCCGCTCGTCCTCATCCGTCCAGTTACGAGACACCGTCCGCGACTGTGAAGGAGTTTCGGCGCGTGTAATTAGTGGTCGTGTGACACTGAAACACACCTTGAGCTCGCGCTTGAGCAAGTTGTAGTCGATGTAGAAGGGCCTCCATTCGTTGTACAGGTCGTTCTGCAGCCGACAGGGTCAGCCAGGGAAGACAAGGGGCTAGCAGGGGGCGTACGCTGATTTTGCGGCCGAACTTCATGGTGGGCAAACGCAATGAGCGGTGGGAGCCAGGGCGGGAGTGGGAGATCTGGGAGGGTTATGAGGAAATTGACTTGCACGACGGGCAGGCCTTCTTGGACGAACGTGCGTCGGCTACAGCCAGTTCCCAGCCCTCTCGCGCGCGTCTCGCACTCGGACGCGTTCTGGTCTCGTGCTCGTTCTCTACCTCCCCGACGTCACTGCCAACGGCGACCGCACGCGCAGTCTCGGCTTTGACCACCACTTATCGTTTCGTTCAAACCATGTCTCGGGACACAACGTCAAGGCAGCCTACTCAGCCCAGCTCAGCAGCCAACGGAGCAAAGTCCGATGATGTCGCGCGGACAAAGATTCTCCTGTTGGGGATGCGCAGGTGCGTGCCACAAACTGTGCGGCCGAAGGTGTCATGCGGGACGGACGATGCATGTGCGCAGCACCCTGCCGTGCGACGTCCCGGTACATACCCGCAATGCGCACGTCTGCTTACCAGCAACTCGTAGGAGTGGGAAGACCTCTATCCAACAAGTCCTCTTCAACAATCTATCCCCTCGAGAAACCCTGTACCTCGAGACGACCACGCAATCAACCAAGCACTACTTTGAGTGCGTCTGTGATTCTTCAAGTCGTCCACGCTCTCCTTGACACCAGCTCGCTGCTCTTCTCAGCACGGTGATCCCTTTGGAGATTTGGGACTGCCCTGGAGACGTTACCTTGGAGACTTTGGACGCCCCTCTTGCCCAGTTTTCGACCGTGATTTTTGTCATAGACATTCAGGTGAGTCATACAAGTAAGGTCTTCTCCGCTCTTCCCATGGTCGATCATGCTGGAGACCATGCCGGCCCGTTTCAAGTCTGTTCATTTCGGGATCTTCGTGCCGGTTCATGTCCAGCTACCACCGGAACAGTACCAAATCCCTCCGGGACGGTCTCTCAGAGTCTGGCGATGACGTACTCACAATTTCCTCCGTTGCAGGACCTCTACCAACAACCCATACAGAAGCTCGTCGACTTCGTTATCACCGCATATAACGAGTGTCCTAACTTGAACCTCGAGGTGTTCGTGCACAAAGCGGATGTGCTCACAGAGGAGTATAAGATTGGTGAGTCGCAGCCGAGCATCGATCTACGTAGTTATTCATTTGTCGCCCTATCTCTCTTTTGCATGCAGAGAACTTTAGGCATATACAGGCCCGTGTGCTCTCAGACCTCAGTTATGCTGGCGCGGAGTACGAAACCATCCCGATCAACTTCCAACTGACGTCCATATACGACCACTCACTACACGATGCGTTCTCGCGTGTGCTACACAAACTAATTGACTCGCTTCCTTATCTGGAGGACCTTCTCAACGTGTTCTGCACAGTGCGTATGACATCCATAACCCGCGTGTATGCGTTCATTGACCCTGCTCTAGAACTCGCAAGCGAACAAGGCGTTCCTGTTCGATACAGCCTCAAGGCTATATGTCGCTACTGATGCTTCGCCAGTAGATCCTCCCGTACACAACCTGTGCAGCGACTATTTGCAAACACTGAATGCTTTCGGTCCACTATACAAGTGCGTTATGGTCATATGATACTACGCCTGTGTGTGCTGATGCGCTGCCTGCTAGGTCGGTTTCAGCCAGTCCTCTGCGAATGCGCACAGTTCCTTCCGATCATTCAGATTCTCCGCCACCATCTGCGCCTGCATCTCCCCCACCCAATCCACCGGCCGCGGTAACAAGTAACCCCAATTCGCGCTTCGCTTCCCCTCTCGCCTCGCCCTCCACCGCCCCTCTCTCGGCACATCAGTCCCCGCAGGTCGCACAACAACCGCTCCCGACGCCCCCTATGCCGCATCCGCCGCACTTTTCATCTTCCATAACGTCCTCCACAGTCCGTCCATCGAATCACGATGCACAAGGTAATGGCAATGGGAACGGGCACGCCCCACCCAGCGGCGGGAAACCACTATTCTATCCATGTGCTGCAGCGTCGCTCGCCCCAACGGCAGCCGGCGCGGGGACGACCCTCACGTACCACCTCATCACGCCAAAGCTGGCGCTGCTCGCGCTCATCCCGACGGGGGTGTTCCAGGCTCGGCGCGGGCTGGTGGAGTACAATGTCGTGTTCTTCCGGGAAGGGGTGCAGGAAATATGCGAGGTCGAGTCGGATGCACGGAAGGTGACGGCGTGAGAGCTCAGAGTAGTGCTTGCGTGTTTAGGATTCATCTATGAAGGACTGCTTGGATATAGTAGGATAGTTTTATGCCAGTAGTGCACCATCTGATGAGGTGTGTGGCGAGTGCCGTTTGCTCCCAACGTCATGCTGATAAGTGTCGCAAGTACCACACTCTGTCTCTTCAAGCTTGTCAACCTGCAAGTCTCCACCACGTCGAGTTCCATAGTCCCGATCATTCAGCTCGGCCCCATCTGGCCTACTTCCGCCTCCTGCACAGTCCATAAGAGTTGTGGATACGCGAGATCACGACAACTTTATGGTTCGTTCACGCATGGATGACGAAGTACTCTCCGCCAATCTCACCGAATGTGTGTCAAGAGCACTCAACGTAACTTGTTTCAGGTACAGCGGACGTTTATGGTGTATCCCTAGTCTTCCGCCGATAACAAGAACCCCCTTTGAGTTCGCATGGCGCTGTCTCCATAACGCAGCCTGTGTTTGATACGTGACCTTGTAGTTAGCGTCGAGTTCAGGCGAAAACCACTCACCGTTATATGCTTAAGGGCATATGGTAAACATGAGGCTCGCACCTCATATCCTGCCAGTCCTCTATCCAGTCCACTGGCATCTCCCATGACCAGTTGCGGTCCTGGACGTCAGGATGGACAAGGACCAGATTCAAGCAAACAGTCACGGCATCTCCGGAGTCCCTCTTCCTCTTCCTTGAAGCGCGATTGTTCTGCGCGGTGTGCAAGCAGTGCGTACGAGCGGCGGTGATCAGGCGTCGGAGGCGTATTGCGCTGTCGGATTTGGTCTTGTATGTCGCGGAGACGGTCGACTGGAAGATCCACAAGTTTACCCGCTGGGCGCTGCCGATCTCTGAGTCGAAGAAGAACGCATCACAAGTAGGCGTGACTGCGCGGCTGGGCGCTGCGGGCAGGTAGACATTGTCCTTCGTCGATCGGAGACCTCGAAGAGCCGTAAGCCTCGGCAGAACGTAGAGGAAGGGAGAGAGCCCGAAGAGTGGTCTCCGACGATGGCCTCCATACGCTGCTTGTATCGTCGGTCGCGAACACGGCCGAAAGCTGCAGAGGCGCGTCGCTGTGCCCTAGGAGGGCATGTCGAGCGATGTTCACGAACAGACATCCGGCCAGAACAGAGGTCGGTTGTCCTTTCCAACACGCCTTGAAAAGTTCTCGGTGCTTGGCGTCGGCAGTCGGACATCCCACGGTTCGGGGAGGAAACGCGAAGAACATCCTCTTCGCATCCCTTGCTATACGCCGAGACTTGAAGTCGCAGACGAATGCGTCGCAGTGCGGATTGCGAGGATCGTGAGCAGGGCGGATGGCGAAGAGACTGTCTGTAGCGCAGCCTCCGGGGCCTATCAGCGAGCGCATGATGTCTTGATAGGAAATGCCTAAGGCCATCGGGTATGTCTGATGCTCTCGCGGATTGAAGACGAATTTGAACACGTCTCGTGCGACAGGGCCGACGATGCGAATCGCATCCTTCACGAGAGATAAAGTGATATCGTCCACGGTCTGAGCTCGCCATGTGGGATGCCACTGGTTCAACCAAGAGACTGTGCCCCTCCTATTACTTGCGGGAGCGGAACCATCGATAGCATCTTGCAGTTCTCGAGAGAAGCGCGGATAAGCACGGTGAAGGACGAATCTAGAACGGTATCGCTCAGCGAACGGAAACCTCGGCATATCGCCGCGATGTGCTCACCCCTCGACCAACTCTTCCTCCGACCACAGAGGAAGGCCTATGCGTGCCGCGCCTCTGGTTGTTGCCCAAACTTCGCCATGGCCAAGATGACGCTCGGCAGTCTTGACTGGGAATAGGAGGTGGTGGTCTAGCGGAAGAAGAGTCTCGTCACCGTCGATAACATCCGCCAAGAGCCATAAAGGCCTTGATTCCGTATGATGCGGGAGGTGATGGAAGTCCTTCAGCCGTGACGGAGGCTCGTATACCCGTCCTTTGAAGAATAGTCGATAGTAGACCCCGCAAGCAAGGAGCACTGGCTCGTCCATCATCAACAGAATGTGGAGTAGGTACCAGATGAAACACCCTTTCCCTTGAACCAAGAACGAGAATCCAGGTGTGAGTGACATGCTCGAAGATATCAATGCATGTGCACATACCGCATCCGGATTGACCCACAATTAGTGCGCCTGATGTAGGGGCCTCTTCCCTACGTTGTAAGATCCTCAACGCCATCTTCGTATAGGCTTCACCGTGGACCACAAGAGAGCGTGTGTGGATGTAAGACGCGACACAGGATACGGATAGCGTCTGGATGGGTTCGGGACTGTCATTGCGCCAGGAGGCGCACAGCTGTTGCCAATCTGTGTCGGCAGGACACCACCCGTGTTGATCATCTTCATCCCAGTGCCAGCAATCCGCTAAGTACGCAACGGCGTCAATCGACTTGAGCTACGGTCGATGTTATGATGCATGTACTCACGTTCACTGCGAGCACGACAGATAGCGGAGGTCAGAGAGTCGTTATTTGTGGGCAACATGCTTGAATATGTTTGAGCTCCTGACAATGAGCTATTCGATGACACCTTCTCGGTAGAGGAGGGAGAGTAGAGTTTTCACAGATGCGCTTGCGGAGGTAGCTCCATATATACAAACATTGTGAATCCGTACATCCGTGATGGGCTGACAGTCCGCCTGGATCCGCGGACGTTTCGCCCAGAACGTACCTTCCGGCCGATTGAAGTTCTAACCAACCTTCCGGTCAAAGTTCGAATTCCGGCCTCCGTTCCACGTGACTTACCCGATTCGGATTCTGTTACTTACCGCCCACGTTCAAACGCGCCTCGTTCTCTTTGCTGAACCATTGCCAACGCCAGTGATAGCTTGGTTATTTGTCGTCGTGTAGCTCGCTTATCCCCTCGAATCTCATGCTTCCGATCTGCTTATGACCCGCGTCCTGACGATGGACCGTTGTACTGCTACAACAGATTCAAGAGTGCAAATTCTGAAGCATGACCTCCGACTCGGAGTCTGCATCAGTATCGCAACTTCAATACGCTCAACTTCACACAATTCGCCTGCCCTAGAGCGACCTGCGCTATAGTCTTCGTTGGTGAGCCCGATGTACACGCTCTTTTGTCGTTCTGGCCGCAACTCCGAATGCGATTCAAGGCCGTGACCGCGAGGCTATGCTGTGATGGTCTATGCGTTCCGCCGTTTCCCTCCTCTAGACGGCAACGGTTGTTGCATGAGACTCAGGCGTGAAGGCCTGGGATTCTACCGTTACGATGGGCGTGTGCATTGTTTGGTGCGGGTGCGTTCTTGTTCGTCGGGGAGCGCTTCTCTATTTATTGTGTCGATGTCGCGTTAGGTTTTTGCCTATTCACGGCCCTGATAGCACAGCCTTAACACTCATTGCACGGACCAAAACCAAGTCAGTACATAAAACATAAACTCGACGCCCCCACCTACTGCAGACATCCATCCCACCCCACCCCTGCGCCACACCCCGGACTGCGACCCTGCATGGACGACTTTGCACCATCATTTCCGTTTCCCAAGCTCATCAAGGATCCCGGTATGCGCGTCTTGCGACTTCCGCCACCTCAGAGCCCCACACAAGTCAACCCGCACGGAGACTCGTGTGGCGCATGCGTCTCCCGTATTCCGGAAGACGTCATGCTGGCCATCCTTGCCTACCTCCGCGCCTACGAGCTCGCAAGGTGCAGGCAGGTGAGCTCCCGACAGCATTTTCAAACTCGTACAAGGCTCAGGCTGTTCCGCTCATGTCTTTATCTTCCAGGTGTGCATCCTGCAGCGTCTCATCCAGTCCGACACGCGTCTGCAGTACCGGCTGGAGCTCGGGATCAACGGCGTGTTAGAAGGCGCATTATGCGCCGGGATGTCCGTGCACGACCGCCTGCGCGCTCTGCAAGCATACACCGCGGAGTGCTGTGCCCCTGAGCTCGTCCCTGTACCCAGTCCACCGTCGCATGGGCGGCATGAGCCGTTCAAGAACAGGTCGAGCTGCGTCGTCGGGAACGTGACAGCCTACATGGTCCGGCAGCCAGATGAAGACGCCCCCAACCGGCTCGTCGCGTATGCACCTGGTACGGCTCACGAAGCGCCATTTGCCGCTGACTTTTTGCTGCCTCACTTTATGGAGGTCGCTGGGGTGGATGTCGCTCAGAATCTGCTGGTCGTGTTCTACGGCGGACCATCGGAGACAGTCAAGTGCGTGCTTTTATCTACAGCGTACCTTCACCCACGTATTGACTTCATTGTTTGCTTGAAACCTTCCAGGAAGCGCGCGACTGTGTTGCTCCGTACGTTGCGTGACGAAGGCGCAGTCGCTCCCCAGCACAACCAACCTATTGACCATCCCGATGCCCTGCATCCAAACTTGGCGATCTCGTTCATCAAGTGGCCATCGCCCTCCTTCCTGGGCTTTCAGATATACGGGCGCTACATGGCGTGGTGCACCAGGTTCTTCTCCGATCCCATAACCGCGGAGCCACGTGCAGAACGTCTCGACTATTCCTTGGAAGTCTGGGACTGGAAAGCGGGCCGTCTCGTCTGGGTAAGTGCGACAATAGATTTGCAAGTCCCTCCGTAGCTCATCTGTAACTCTCTTACTTTCCCGTCCATCCTCTCAGCGCGGATATTTCGACGACCAATGTACGTTCACGTTTCTCGACAAAGCGCACATCCTACTATCCGAGCGCCGCTCCTTGTTGCATCTCGGCGAGAAGGACAAGCTGCGCGTGTATCGCTTCGTCGACTCACAAACCGATGCGGACCGGGCAACGGCGAAGCTGCACCCTGCGGGCTGCGTCCTCGCACTCGAACTCGGGGACACCGTGAAGTCGTGCGTTTTAGACGACACCTGCGCCCTCACCCCCGTGCCCCCTCACCCCAAAGCCCTCTTCTTCCCCGATCCCTCCCTACGGCCCATCGTCATCGAACTCCGAACGCACGATAGAGGATTCTGCACCCTCCTAGTGCTGGCCGAGTTCATCCGGTTCTGGCTGCCGCGCACTAGTGGTCCTACCACAAATCCGCCAGTGGAGATGGCCTGGAAAGACTGGTCCCGGCACGCATTGACCATCGGGACGCACGCCGACGCCAACACGCCCCGCGGGAGCGGCGGCGCGCCGCACGCCATGTACCCGTGCGGCTCGCGCGTCGCGTACGTCGCGCACGACCCCGCGGACCCGTTCGATGTGCCGCGCCTCGTTGTGCTCGACCTGAACCCGCTCGCGCGGCACCTGCATGCGCCGCACGCGGGGTGCGCGCGGACGACCCGGGTGCCGACGCCGCCGTTCCGGTGGCCGGTGTGTGCGGTGTATGCGCTCCTGCCGGCGTTGGAGGGGGGCGTTGAGGATGGGGTGAACGCGGTTGGGATGCAGGTGCATGGGTTGTCTATTAGTGTGAGTTATTTCCCATTCTTCTTGTTTGAGCATGCCCCTGATATACTTGGTGTTTCCATGTCTGGTGTCTGGTAGTGCACCAAGGGCCAGTACAGAGATCAACCGCTACACTACTCGACACAGAGTGGTCGTTCTTTCTGACGTTCTTTCTGAACAGGTGGTACGTGCATCTTGTCGCGGACAGACAATGGCATCAGCACTTTCTCTATTTACTTGGAAGCGCATGTAATCGAATAGAATCGAGGCAATCTGCACTGAATGAACGTTCTCAACCACGTAGGGTTCATTTGAACGTCACTACAAGGGGATCAAGACGTACTCTCTCGACTTTGCCGTCGAAGGACTGTGGCTGCCTCAGGTGGTTTGAGTGATGTTCATGGGGACTGCTTGATGTAGTTCGTTGTTTGACAAGCGTGTTTGTCCCCAACGTGACCGTGTTCTCGTTATGCGTTGTACCTATATCTTGAAGCGTGAATGCAGTTATTTTACCAGATTAGAGTTCAGCTTGATGTCCGATGCGTCTATCATAAAGCTGTACCATACTTTCGACTCGCTCCCACTCTCTGTCTTTCTTGACTGTATGCGCCTCTCCCACTTTCCGACTGCTAGGCTTCAACGCGTCAATGCTTAAACTCATTTTGACGAAACTCAATCCTCGGATCCTCCGGAAACAGCCGAGACAGGCAGCGCTTTCGAAGCGAGCAAGAAATTCGAGTCTATGCTCTCTCCCTAGCGAGGTTCTCGCACACATTATATGCCTAGGCAACATAGCCGACATCTTTTCCTGCAGCCTTGTAAGCATCTTTTAGTCTTGAGATCGTACTACTGTAAAACCTCACTGACTTCGCCTACACTCCCTTTTTAGGTTTGCCGTTCGTTTGAATATCTCGTGAGAACGGATATCTACACCCGATACAAGATCCTGCTGGACGTCAACGGAATGGTAGATGGCCCCCTCAGCAACACACCGGTGTCGGAGCGACTTCGCTTATTGAAGAACTACACCTTCCAGCTTCGCAACGGAACTGATGCTGCCGCCCGAAGCAGAGCTCTCCCTCACTGGTGTGTCACCCCAGAGAACAAGGACTGGGCACCCTCTCTGTCGTTTGCCAGTTTCACGTCCTACACCATCCGCAAGCCACGGCTGAATCTGGTGGAGGTCTTCTGTCCTGCAATTGACTTTCTGGATACCCGGCATCATTGGGTCATCCCCCTTGCCCGTAACTTCCCTGGTGGCAAGGTGTTGGAAGTGTCAGTTGACCTAGTGCAGGATTTGTTGTTGGTGTTTCAGGAAGAAGCGGACGAATCGTCAGTATCTAGCCATCTAGTCTCCGACGTAGTCACTAACAATTATAATTGTGTCCTCGCATTAGACAGGTCCTCGTCCACGTGAGGTCACTCCAACATCCGGACAAACCGCATGCAAATGCGATGCTCTCTGTGCTCCGCGCGGCGACGCCCTGTCCTCGAGGCATGTATTGCATTCAGATTCACAAGGATCGCGTGGCGTGGAGCTCACGGATGGAATTATCCCACCGGGAGGCGTTCTTCGACATAGAGGTACGGAATTGGAGGTCAGGGGAGCTGGTCTGGGTAAGTCGATCAGAGAGATACACGTTTCCGGCCAAGTCGCTGATACCGTGAACAACAGCACAATCACTTTCACGGAGAGATCTCTTTCGCGTTGCTTGACGAGTCGCATATAGTTGCGGGCTGTTGCGGGTGGGACGAGTTGCGCATGTACCACGTCGAACCCGAGATCGCCTCCACCGATTCATCATCTCCCACGGGCACAATGGGCACGTACTTCATATGCTTACGCTCGTGGAACTGGGCTGGATAGAATCCAGGAGTCGAGTATCCCAAATCCTCCTTCAGGCGTTGCTTTCTTTCCAGATCCATCTCTCCGGATGGTCACGGTCGCTCTCAGCGACTCTCAATCGAGGGAAAATTTCACCCGAGTTGGTCTTCTCGTATCATACGAGGCTCTCCGTTCCATCCTCTCCCAGCCGGTCTCAGCTTCCCGAGCACCAATCGACTGGGGTGCATGGAGCTCTCGCGGGAGCCTCCTGCTCCAAGTGCCCTTATTCTACGATTATTTCCGGTGCTGTCTCGCACACAGCTATTCTTTCGGCTCGCGCCTTGTCCTGTCCCTCCCCCAACATGGCTGGACAGACGGCTCCACTGTATTTGTCGACATTAATCCATACGCAGCGAGGTTTGATAGCAATCTGCATCTGCGTGGCACATGGCATGCTCGCCGACCCCAAAAACTGGCCTTAAAACTATTCCTCAAGACTGACAAAGTAGGCTTGGAGCATAGTATCTACTATGTCGCACGGGAGGGCAACTATCGATCCGATTTCGTCGCTACCGATCCCTATGGTGCCACATCATTGGTAAGTTATCATCGCCTGAATGCCAGTGACAGATGCGGCTCCAAACTGATCATTTACGCCTTTGCGGCATCGCAGAATCTCTTCGGAAACGACTACAGAGGGATCAAGTCTTACTTCATTAACACGACCGTCGACCATCTATCGCGATACTAGTAGGCGAGTCACTTGCCGTGCCTGTACTAGGCTAGTGCGCAAATAGTACTGTACCTTGCATATCCAAGAGAACATGTATGTTGGGCCCAGAAGTAGGGCAGAGATTCGTCGAAATTTAACGAACTTGGCGTCGACTACAACCAGACTCGTCGGCCCGGGCGGTCGCGCGCCTGTGGCTGCACAGCTTTTGACAGTGGTTGGGCAATGGGTTCGTCTTTCTTACCCTGAACCGCGACCTAGTCTCCAACCGCCTAGCAGAACATGGCTCTATACACACCCTACAGCTCGAAGGGCGCCACAACATCTAGAGGAACCGGAACAACCGAGTTCGACATATTGAAGAGTTCTCACAAGTAAGCTGCACTGACGTAGTCATCAGCAGAACGTGGGCATCAGTCGTCTGACTTGCCAATGTGCGATTCTTGACATTAGGTTCCTTCGAGAGGATGCAGAAGAAGATGAAAGGAAGCTATCATGGGATGAGAAGCTTGCCAAGAAGTACTACTCGTCGCTTTACCGGGAGTACGCTGTCTGTGACCTCAAGCACTACAAATCAGGGAATGTAAGTCTTGGATGCGATACTCCACGTGGTGTGATCTGATCTGATACATTATCAACCGACAGTTTGCACTGCGCTGGCGCACCGAAGCTGAGGTCCTTTCTGGAGCTGGGGAGACTACCTGCGGTAATAGCCGCTGTCCTCTACATAACGAGTTCCCTACGGATGGCGATGACGCACGCCCTGCGCTCACCACCCTCGAGCTCCCGTTCTCGTACCAAGAGCATGGTGAAAGCAAGTTTGCTCTCGTCAAGGTTGTCCTATGCTCGAAGTGCTGCAAAAAACTCATGTGGAAACGCAACAAGGAGAAGAAGGAACAAAGAGGGCGCTCCGAAGAGGAGAATGTGGAGACCAAAGACATCGGAGAGGCGGGGCCGTCCGAGAGACGGAAGAGACCTCGCTCACCCGAGACAGAGGATATCCGAGACGTAGAGGAGCAAGTCCGGGCAGAACACACCCGTAGACGGATGTCTTCCCACGAAGATGGGCGTGAGCGCAGACACAGACCTCGCTCACGATCACAGTCCCTGCACCGTAGCAAGGGCGAACAGCTATAATTCGACTCATCACTGATCGTATTTGAATCCCTTGGTCAGTTGATTTGACATTACAGCGTATGAATCGTCCGCTGAATTTAATCACAGGCTATCTATGACGGACCACTTCGGTCTGATCGTCTTCCCGTCCTCTGTGTTCTTCAGGATATGCTGCCGCTTCAACTCTCCGGTGTAACTGTTCTCCCTCATCCAACTCTCCAGGTTGTGACAACCCGGATGCACCCTCCTCACCCAAGACATATCCCGCGAAATCCTATCATCTCGCCAGAGCGCCCACCATCCCGAAAAGTTCTGCCTCCATGTTGTTGAACCATCATCTTGCCGTTCGTTTGCCACCGGGTCGTCTACTCCTTCAAAGTTACCGAACCAGTCGTCCAGCGTCTGGTATACTACTTCCGCCTTCTGCCCGGTTACCTTCTCGAATGTTCGCTCGAGATAGTTCCATCCAACCACGTCGCTCGCAATCTTCAGCTCATGTCCGGAGGTGGTTCTGCGGTTATCGAATGTATACCGTGCAAAGAAGCCGAGGTCGGAAAGCGCAATCATCGGAACATGTCCGTTCCCGACGGGAGTCGCGAACACCGCTGTCCCGTCCAGTCGTCGCTTTAGCGGTCCGAACATCATCTACAGCAGGTTGGTCAGAAGTGAGGTTCCTCCACGGTCTATCAACTGCACGTACATTGAAGAGCATGTCCATGTACGGTCCAGATGTGACGACGCTCCACGCCATCCCATCCAGGTCCGAAGGCTGCGAACGCATCCAGTCGGCGACCCGTGCTTTGCCGTCGTAATGTTCGCAACGATACTGGAGGTCGTATTTCCCAGCCTGAGGGCAATCGCGCCGTACGTTGGCATGTGAGTCCGCCGCGTGATGTTCTATCCGCTCACGCCACTTACCTTCAACGAGTAATCCAGGCTGCTCCAGACATAGTGTTTGACGGCACCACTCTGCTTCGCGAGCTCAAAGATTCTGATGCCGGCCCACACTTCCTTCTGTTCTCCGACGGTGAAGCCGTCGGTGTTGACCCATACCCCGTACACGCCGGACAGGGCACTCGAGACGGACGACAGATCATCGAACGCGCCTGTAGTGGCCAAGGTTAGCATTCAAGGACCCATCCGAGCTTCGTTTCAATGTGTCAGACCTTTCACGCACTCCACTCCGCGGCTTGAAAGCTCTTGTGCCCGTCTACTTCCTGGGTCGCGGGTGAGTGCACGCACTGCGTATGGCGAGGGGCTCCCATCGGCGCAGGGCTCAAGCAGCTTGTTAATGACGGCTATACCCTGGGCACCGGTTGCGCCAACAACGAGGATGAGCTTCCCAGAATCGGAAGAAGGCATGGGTGAGCAGGACCGTGACGTATAGCGAGTCGAAATACGCGGTCTCTCCCGCTGCCTTCTCCCCCCTCTTATACGTTTCGATGTGTTCAAAATCACCTAGGCCTCCAATCAGAATAGCACCGTTGTAGAGCGTCTGCCTTGACTGCGGCTTGGATTACGTGGAAGCAAAGTTCACTGTGACTATAGCGCTTGGCGCGTTCACCACACCCGCGAGGCTTTCCTCGGCCCATAAAAGGCTCGTTGTCATTCCGCCTACCTAGCGGCTCCGGATGTTCAAGCCGTAGGCCCGCTCCATATACACATATCAAGCCATCTTCTCAGTCAATGAATGACGCGCAATGTTCGACGCCGCCGTCTCACACTGATGGATGATGTATGTCTGATTAGAGGGTGAGTAGTGATACCACGAGTGTGGCGGTAGGTTTCACGGACGGCTTCTACGACACGGTGAACAGAATCCGAGCCTGCATCGTGTTGCGAGGCTGAAGAATCCTGCCTCACTGCTTCGAATTTGCTGGAAGATCCACGAAAGGCCACCGCTCCTCCTCGGTCGGCTCGGCGCTACGCTTGCCCATGAGCGCCATGACCTTGTACTGCGAGCCCATGCCCGTGGGGTCCACAAGCCTGCTGGTGGCGTCCTGAATCTGCTTCTTGCGGTCCCCATCCTTTGCAGCTGCCTTGAGGGCGTTGACGCGCGGCTGAAGGCCCATCCTGTGCAAGAAAAGCGCTTGGGGAACGGGTCCGTGATGGCTCGCTGAATGGAATAGAGTTCAATGTCAGTCATCGTCATTGCGGAACATAGAGGAGGTGGGTGGGACCAAGTGGCCTGTCAGATGATGGCTGGCGACCATTGCTCGCGAGGCAATCAACAAAGACTCACCCAAATCAGCTGTCGCTTCTTGCAGATAAGTGAAGTCTACGTTCACGGTGAGATCACATTCGCCCGGCCTATGGAACACGTCCACTATCTTGTGATCTTTGAATGCCTAGAGCCATCGAGGAGAAACAGTCAGAATCTCGGTCTCTAACACCGGTCGCAGTACGAGAAGACGGGCAGAGGGTTTCAGGGAATAAGCGGGTGGAACAGAGTAATCAAACACGTACACGGAACGAGTTTCCGTAAGCCCTGTCCCCTCCATAGTCGACAATGAGAGCGCTTCCGGCTGACCGAACGCCGTCGGACCCTTCGTCATGTAACAACTCAGCCACTTGTCGGGCGACCTTGAAGGAGGCCGGAGATACTTCTACACGCGAGCCGACCGGGAGCTTCTGGAACCGAGGAGATGACATTCCGAGCAAGGTTGAGGATGCAGTAGGAGTCGGAGATAGGATCTGTCGGAAACGGGTTGCACGGGGTGTTGGAGAGTTGACAGATAGGTCCAGTGAGGGCGACGCGGCCGGCCTCAGCGTTGTAGGCGCTGCCGGTTGGGGTTCGGATGTTATGAGCAGTTCCTGCCAACCATGGTGTGTTTTCTGCCACATGTGTGTGAGCGTCAGGGAGATATAGCGGCTTATTCTGTCCTCACTTGCAGTAGATGGAAGGGTAGGGCGTCAAAGAACTCATGTGCCACGACGAGAGTGAATTTGCTAGCGTCATGAGGGATGTTGTCAACCGCATCGTGCCAGCTCAAGTTCCATCCGTTGGATTGCGCAAGCGGACCGAGCTTGACTTTTTGGGCTGATCGCATTGCGAGGCTAGTCTCCACGAGGTGGATCTCTTCAGTGGCCGATCGGGCAGCACGAAATTGCGAGAATACCTGGTCAGACTCGGTGGTCAACTGTTGAACGCACAGCTGTGACGCAAACGTCACCCACACGCAGCAGATCGTGCATGAGTGTCCCTCGTCCAGGGCCGAGTTCCACGAGACGTATCTTACGTCCCTGTCCTGCATGCATCCATTGAGAGAGCAACCAGACTCCGAGAAGCTATCCTCGGCGCTGTGAGCTCGTTATCGATGACGTTTCAGACATCGCGGAGAAAGAACGTACTTCACCAAATACTTGACTAATTTCTGGACTCGTGATGAAGTCGCCGCGGGACCCTATGACGGCGTTGGATGAATTCATGTAGTATCCCGCTGTCGGATGCGAAAGGCACATTTGCATATATGTGGCATAAGATATGGGACCTGTGGCCTGAATACTCTCTCAGCAACCGTATCCCGTGTATTTCTAACAGATAAGGAGGGTATGGTTGGGTGGAGAACTAGCCCACGATCCTACGCATGTCGATAACATGTCAAGGCAAGGCCCGCCAAGACTACTAAAGCCAACACATGGCTACACAAACCACCGCACTACGTCCGCGATGCGTTCATACGGCGAAGTCGGACAAACACACGAGCCAGAGGTCGCGCACGATTTGTCCAGTCAGACCAAGGCCTAGCCAGAAGCATGCATGGCACCTCCATGCTCTGCCAGGCCCAAGACGCGTCCAACACAAGTGACTGACAATGACATGCATACCTTGATAGTGTCCAACAATATCTTCTCAATTGCGGAACCGGAGGAATTTGTCCCAGCTGTGTAGCATCTCTTTGCACCAATGCCCTGAGGTCTTCTCGGCCACCCAAGAGTTGCAGACCTCAGCGTCTGCGCGAGTCCCCGGTTCCGTGCCCAAGTCATCCGTAGTCACTCCTCTCCGCTCGCCTCGCTGACCCTCGGCCTTTCTTCTGTGCCGTCAAACCAGTTCAAAGAGGCCGTCCGATAGCGCAGTCAGAGTCAGGACAAGCCCAGCACGCGGTGAGGATGAAGGCACAGGACAAGTCGCGAAGGAGAGGCGCCCGCGCGCTCGGAGCCGGCTCTGACTGTGGCTGACATTTTCCTGCAAGCCTGCGAGTATATCCTCTCTGTCGAAGTTGTCTCTACCGCCACCTCGATCTCCCCCAAACTCCTCTGTTTGACACCTTTAGCCCCTCAGAACAACACAGAGCCTTAGTAGACGTCTCAAAGGACTCTACCTCCCCCATCATGGCTACCCGTACGTATGGTCGGCGCACAAACCACACGCTCGGCTGAATTCTCGGCTTTCAGGCATCCAGTTTGAGAACAGCAGCGATATCGGCGTGTTCTCAAAGTTGACGAACAGCTACTGTCTGTGCGCCATTCAAGGCAGCACAAACTTTTACTCCGCGTTCGAGGCCGAGCTCGGAGACGTTATCCCGATCGTGCACACGAGTATCGGTGGTACTCGCATCATCGGTCGACTTACAGCAGGTGTGTACACATACTTAGACCTTAGTTATGTCGCTCTCCAACTGTGTCCACTCCAGGCAACCGCCATGGCCTGCTTGTACCCTCCACTACGACAGACCAGGAGCTCCAGCACATCCGCAACTCCCTTCCTGATGCTGTCGCGATCCAGCGCGTAGAAGAGCGACTATCTGCGCTCGGGAACGTCATCGCATGCAACGATTACGTCGCGCTCGTTCACCCAGATATTGACCGGGAAACGGAGGAGATAATTGCGGATGTATTGAAGGTGGAGGTTTTCAGGCAAACGATTGCCGACAATGTGCTGGTGGGCAGTTACGCTGTGATCTCGAATCAGGGCGGTCTCGTGCACCCGAAGACCAGCATCCAAGACCAGGACGAGCTCAGTAGCCTATTGCAGGTACCGCTTGTGGTATGTTCCCCGTTAAAGTCATGTATGGGATGAGCGATCTGATAGTGCGGCGCACTTGCAGGCTGGTACCGTAAACCGTGGATCCGATGTTCTGGGAGCAGGCCTCGTGGTTAACGACTGGTGTGCATTCACCGGACTTGATACGACGGCGACAGAAATCAGCGTCATTGAAGCCGCGTTTAGTGCGTATCGCTTACGTCTCATCCGCCGCGTTGCGAAGATCCTAACGTCATACTCGCAGAGCTTCAAGGACAGAGCTCCGCCGCTGTCATTGGCGAGATGCGCGACTCGCTCATCGACAGCTGGGCGTGAGTGTGACGGCATGCATCCGACGGACTTTCTCTATGTGTGTATCCATCCGTTATGTGGCATTACGAGGGCAAAAGGCAGACGGTGTCTGGTAGTTCATCCACAAGCTGTACATCACAATCGCATTGTAGAACATATGTGCTTCTCGCATGCAAACAGCTACTGGGTCATTCCCGTGATAGCGCGAGCCGTAGGAAGCGGACTCATGTCGTGAACGAGAGGCAGGAGCATGATCGACGCGCGACACGCGCGAGGCACACGTCTTGACCGTGACGCGTTGCGCGCCCGGAACTCGCTCCAAACAACGAGCTGTTCATCTCTTTCGGACGCTGTTCTACCTTCTCCTCTCCCCACATTCTTCTATACATCCACCTCCTGGCTACGCCGCTCACCGTTCTACGCCCGCGCCCCGTCGGTTCATTGAAGCGAAGATTATCCATGGCCATGAACATTCCCTCGGCGAGTGGGACCTCGCGCCCAGCCTCGGCTCCCCCACAGAGTATTCCCGAGTCTATACACATACGCAGACCGGGCGAGGAAGATCTGCGCAGGAAGCTACTTAGCAGCTCGCTGGTCGATGGTACAGAGCTCCCAGACACGCCCCCTCTGGATCTCATGCCCCAGCTGCAGCGCTCTGGCCCCTCTATCGTGAAGACGCGGACAGGCAGCGTGCTGTCGCGTGGTTTCATCCTCAAGACAGATCATTATCCTTCCGGTATGCTTCTGTCACCATATCAATGATACGAGCAACGGGCTGAGCACGGTGTGAACCAGGCCGAGCCCTTGACCTCGACATCAATGTCCATGGCGCACCTAACTTCCGCGCACCCAAGCAGGGCAACCTGAATGTGTATGGTGTTGCGCAACCCCGCACACAGGGACTACGGGCTATCTTATCCGTTCTACGCTGCCGACCGGAGCTCACTCAACCCACTCATGTGGTATGGTTCTGCACGCGAGAGGAGCCAATAGGTATGTGCTTTCCGGTGATCTTGTCCGAGAGGTCAAGGAGGGTGGGCGGTGCTCGCAGCTGGAGCAGCTGGAGAGAGTGCTTTGGCTGGAAGAAGTGCTTGAGTCGAACTGGTGTTGATAAGAGTTATCTTCAAGTGTACATATCCGGCCGTCCGTTCGTCCTTCGCGACGCTTCGGAGCCGAGACGAACGCTGAAGCTTTCTGACCGCGCGGAGAATCTGGAAGAGATTGAGCGACGACTCAAGGCCGACATTCTTGCGGAATCTGCCAAGTAAGTATGAGTGGAGAAGGTATGTAGAACATCAATAATGACTGATTTGCATCTCCAGGTTCGGCGGGCTTGTACTCACACACAATGAAGTCGGTAAGAGTACTCCGTGACCCATCTTCCACGATGGTCTGTTCTCAAACGTGCTACAGCATCTGACTCGGGAGAGGGAGCTATCCTGCCCACATGGACGGCCGTGGACACGAACAACGTCAGGACGCAGCGAGAGCTAATGGAGAACATGAAGCACGATGGCTGGAATGTTGACGTACGTTGCCTCGACCCCTTCACTCCATGCATATAAGTGACGTATTATGCCCACAGTACTACCGGTATGTCCCAGGTCACCGATCGGTTCGTTGTGAAGCTTATTGACGGCTGTGCAGCATTCCAATCTCGCCAGAACGGCCCATCGAGGTATGTTCTGCATCATTCGCTGTATCGCATTGTTGACGTCGCGCGCAGGATAATTACCTAGATGCATACCTTCGTGTCATCAAGGAGACCGATCCTCTGACGACCGCCCTCGTCTTCAATTGTGGTATGGGTGCTGTCCGGACAACCTTTGCCATGGTTGCCGCCTGCATAGTTCGGAGGAAGCAAATGATCGACCGGGGTTTGGAGGACCCATATACTCCGAAATCTACAGGGTCGAAATCGGGCATCAGCACGGTGAGTTGCCATACCACTGGCCCTTCGACTATCGCTTATCCCAGCCGTGCATTACAGCCGTCAGGAATGTCACCGGTGAGTATGGCTCAAAAGTAGGAGGGACGGACGATGATAGTTCGTATGCTAGCCAACGAGTGCCAAGATCCTCCAAGCGCTCGAACAAGCCAACGCTCAGCAAGACATGAACCGCTCACTTCTCCGCATCACGTACATTCTCCAGCAATGTATGTACTCATCTATACTAGTTGTCGTGATATTTTAACCGTTCTACAGACCTTGATACCAAGAACTCTCAATCAGCCATTGAACTGCTGCTCACGCAGCCGTCACTGTTGGAGGCTCTCCAGAAGGCTCATATGGGTAACTACGGCGTAATCTTGAGTTTGCTTGGATGTCTTGAGCACGGGGTAAAGGCCAAGAAGCTTGTGGACAAGGTCATCGACGTCTGTGAGTGAGATCTCTATCTATGCTTCGACGATGCGAGCTCATCTGGCACAGGCGATCACGTGGTAAATCTGCGGGAAGAGATCTTCTTGAACAGAATACGATACTCGCTCACGACAGCTGTTGATGACAAGGAGAGGGATAATTTCCTGAGCAGGGCCGTGAAGTCCCTCGAGAAGTAGTGAGTGGTTGGTTGTCCTGTTATCGCCTCAGAGTCATAGACAATTTTGTGAACAGCTTCTTCGCGATTGCATTTGCAAGTTATGTCGAGACTCAGGACGACTTCAGTCAAACCTTCGCAGACTGGCTGAAGGCGAGTGACCATCAGTTCCTCTTCAGCTAATCAATGCTCATGGCTTCATCGGCAACGTCCAGGCTCGAACGGAGATATGGAAGTGAGTCGTCTGTTCATCCGATTATTTCTAGCCGTATGTCTCACTGTTATACAACAGTCAGGTCATGTTCTTGCGTAAGGCGCACGGATCGAAGCTAAACGTCTTCGCACCCATCAACGATCTGTCCACACTATCCAGATCCGGCGCAGACCATCGTGCACTGTTGCCCGGTCCGAAGAACGACGTTACTATTGCGGGCGGACAGATACTGGGAGACGAGTACTCCGACCACGTTGTCAAGGTCCGTACCCACCTCATACTGAACTCTCTCATCACCAACAAAGTTTATGTAGAACCGTAGTGGTATCATCTTACGCGAAGGCACGTTACTCAAGTCAGACCAATGGCTCAGTCGCTCTTCCAATGTCTCGGACGGCGTCCGAGGTGCGATCAACTTCCGCAACATCCCGGGAACGAATATCTATGCGCTTGGTCAACCAACCCTCGAGGCAATCGACGAGGTTGTGCGCCGTGTACATGCAGCTAACTCTGACGCATCGCGGATCATCTGGATCACACTTCGTGAAGAGCCTATCGTTTACGTTAACGGAGCGCCATATTGTCTGAGAAGGGAGCGATTCTCGCTTCGTAACATGAAAGGTCGGGACCGCTTGCACGCACACGAGGAGATGTAGCTGACACTGATCCTATACAGACTATGGCGGAATCTCTGCATCACGACTGGAGGTCCTCGAGGAGCGTCTGCGGGACGATGTCATCAACGAGGTCCACGCCTTCGGTGGGCGGTGAGTTGTTCGTACCCACTGTTCATGTGTTCTCATGCCCAATGCTCCGCCAGTGTCCTGTTGCACACCGAAACGCCTGGTGGCGCCGTCATCCCGGTCTGGGAAGAGGTCAATAGCGACGACATCATGGTGCTCAAGGACGTTATGGCACAGCGTAAACACATCGGAGACCATCTCGAGCTCGGATACGCCCGAATCCCCATCACAGCAGAGCGCCCGCCAGACTTCACCGACCTCAGCGCGCTCATTGAAGTCATGATTCGCAGCAATGCAACGGGCGCACCGGTGGTCATCAATTGTCAGCTGGGCCGTGGGCGGAGTACGCTCACGTCGGTCATTCTGCTGCTCATCCAGCAGTGGCTGGCGAGGGCGACGCGTGTCAGAGACCCCGCGACTCCTGGTCCGTTGCAGCGCTCTATGACGAACGATCTCATCATTCCGCACCACAATACTCGTCAGTCGTACCAGATCATCAACAGTGAGTCCGCACAGAACATCTTATCTTCTTCGTTGCTGACATGACGCAGACCTACTCCGTGTGATACGCAAGGGGCCCATGGTCAAGCAATCAGTCGACGACGCCATCGACCAATGCGCCGAAGTGTTTAACCTCCGCGACGCGATCGAAGAGGCTCGCACGCGCGCCGAGCAGGCGACGGACCAGCGCGAGAGGAAGCAGCACGCGCACCGTGGGCTGCAGAACCTGCGGCGATACTTTGAGCTCATCATCTTCCAGGCTTACCTGCAGTCCACGGAGCCCGACACGATGCAGACCACGGAGTCATTCGAGTCGTTCGTCAAGGAACGCCCGGTGATCAAGACGTTCGAGAAGGAGCTGCTCTCGGAGGACCTGAACACCCTGAAGCCGCTGGAACGTGTTGATGTATCGGAGGGCGTGCCTCTTCCGGACGAGGTGCGGAAGGTTGTCGCGAACCGGTCTGGGAGCATCTTGTCTGCGTCAACGATCCTGAAGAGCGACTTCTTCTCGAATCTGCAGAAGATGGGTTTGCCGGAGTATGTTCTATGGTAATGTTGAACTGCAGGTCCGGTGGCTGACAGTATACTTGTTAGACGCATCGACGGAGCACCAAACTTCCGACGTGTCCCTCTGACGCTCCGACTAAAATCTACGCCAGTGACATCCCCTGGCAACGACCACTTCGACTTCACCACTGGCAGCGACAACAGATGGGTCTGTGGCAGGTGTGTGCGGTGTGTGTCCACTATGGTATGCTTCCTCACAAGGATCGACGCTCAGCGGCATGCCCACGGTTGACGGACTGAGGCGTGCATTGCAACGGGTGAATGCGCTTCCCGATGGAAGCAACACGGTGTACTGGACGTCCCTTCGTGAAGTGAGCAACAGCATTCTTCTCCTGTATGTGCGGGAGCTGAGCATAGATCACAGGAACCGGTCATATACGTCTTAGGCCGCCCGCACGTCCTGCGCCTCGTCGACAAGCCGCTCGAGAACGTCGAGTGAGTGTTCTTCCATTCATTCCCGTGTGTGAAGTGCATGTGGTGGGCGGCCTGATGTGAATCCATAACTTGTGATGCAGGGCAACAGGAGTGACTACAGCGGTGGTCGAGGCCATGGAGGACAACCTGAAGCGCGATGTCATCCGCGAGGTGCGCGCGGGCGAAGGCCGCATCCTGCTGCACGATGAGGTCGAGGAGCGGCCTGGGGTGTTCAAGATTATCCCCATCTGGGAGCAGGTTGAGGAGAAGGACATCATGACGCCGCGCGATGTGTACAACATGATGGTTCAGGAAGGCTACAAGGTGGGTCAACGACACGGCATCTTCAATGTCTGGAATCGTATGATTGACTTCTCGTGCATCATGTCTTGGCAGGTCGACTACGGCCGGGTGGCAGTGGTACGTGTTCCATCTTTCGCCGGTCTCTCTACGTCTGGACGCGGCTCATTCCATCGCTCATCTTTCGCGTAGACGGACGAACAGGCCCCGCTTCCGGGCGCGCTCTCGCAATTGCTGATGCGCGTGCGTACAGGGCTGCAGAGCGGCCAGCCGGCGGACTTCATCTTCAACTGTCAGATGGGTCGGGGTCGCACGACGAGCGGAATGGTCACCGCCTGCCTGATCGCGACGACGATGACCTGGGAACACGAGAAGGAGAACCGAATTACGGAAGAGGACCAGAACACTAACCCCCTTGAGCACTATGATGCGGTGGACGGGCCTTCCGAAGAGGATGCCTACCTCCAAGGTATGTATTGTACAAGATCAACGACGAGCTGGATAACCTCGTATTCGTGCCGGGTGCTGATGGATCTTGTAGGAGAGTACAAAGTCATCCTGCAGCTCGTCAGCGTGCTGTCGCACGGAAAGCTCGCGAAGCGGCTGACCGACCGGGCGATCGACCAGATGGAAGATGTTCAGAACCTGCGGAGGGCGATATATGAGTGCGTGTTACGGCCTGGGCGGTGTGTACCGTGGCACTGAGACAGGAACTGACTGCGCCTTTCCCCTTGGCCTCGGCGCGCCACCAGCTACAAATTGAAGGTAGCGGCATGCGAGAAAGGAAGTGAAAAGCAGCGGAAGCTGATGGACCTCGGCGTGAATTACCTGTATGGGTTTATGTCTCAAGTCTGCATTGTGCATGGCTGATTGCTGACTGGGGGCGGTGACCGCGGCGCTGCGGTGTCGCGGGATTTCCAGGTACCGGTACGGCACGCTGATCGTGTTCGCGAACTACCTCATTGAGATGCGGGAGGGCAAGGGGGAGGAGAGCTTCCCAGAGTGGCTGCAGCCACGGCGGGAGATTACAATGCTACTGGGGCGGCGGTCGCTGGACTAGAGAAATGCTGGTTGCACTTACTTGGATTGTACGCGTACATTGTAACTGTTTCTTGCTACTACACGGATACCCTATGCCTGCCGATTAATTGGATCCGTTTGATGAGTGCCGTAGTATCAGGATCATGATGAGCGCGGCCTGGCTGGACGAGGCTGAGGAGGAGGGGAGGCGCTGAGGGAGAGGATAAATATCAGTCGCCGTGGCAGCTGCACGTGATGGGAGAGCTGGCTCACCGCCTTGCAAGATTGGACTGCGCTCTTGTTTCTAGTCCCACTCTGTCTCCGTCGTCCCCGTCCTCCTCGACCCCGGCCATTCCATTTGTCTTTTGTCTTCCGCCCGCATCGTCGACGACGTTCACCACGACTACGCCCCACGAAGCCGCCTTCTTTATCCAATACTTACACCGCCGGCTGGTATAATTCTCTCCATCCTTCGCTGCACTCGCCTCTGCTCCATATGTTGACCTCACGGTCTCTCGCACGATGTCTCGTTCTCCTCTCCGTTAATGCCCTCCTCCTCTCCGGGGCTACCGCCCGTCCAACCCAGGCCCTCGCGTTCCCGACGCCTGCACCCGTTGCACCCCGCGCACTCTTCCCTCCCTTTGGTGGCGGCGCTAACTCCGACACGAATACATTGACGGACACATCCGCCTCGGGCACCGGCGCCGTAACAGACACCAACACCAACACCAACACCAACACCAATACCAACACCTCAACAGACACTACGCAAACGACTACGTCTGACACCTCGACGAGTACCAACACCGCGACGTTGACGTCCGACACTGCAACGTCGACTTCAGACACCACCGCTACCACAAATACTGGCACCACTTCCACGAGCCAGCCTGTGACTCCCACTAGCCCAACGTCGCCCCCTGCTTCCCCTACCATCTCCGCAAGTGTGACTACAAATGCGCAGGGTCAAGAGACGACCGTGTTCTTGACCGTGACGCCCACGAACTCAGACACGGCTTCTGCGTCTGCTACGTCTGCAGGCTCCTCGTCGGGTACATCGACGAAGTCTAGCGGCGTCAGCAAGTCAACCATCATCGGTCTCTCGGTGGCTGGTGGAGTGGCGCTGATTGGTCTCGTTACGTTCATCGTCTGGAAGTTCACCCGCAAGCGGTTCGCAGACGATGACTTCGACAGTGAGTATTCCTTCCTTCTCGTCTGCACACCTCCTCTGCGCCCACGACGCATGTTGTGGCCTGCAAAATGCAGCCGGGGAATGCTGCACTGGTCTCGGTTGCATGCTGCAATGAACGCGTTCGCAGCCGGGGCACTAGGACCGCACCTAATGTTTACGCGGACTTAAGCGGGCGATTACGCGGGCCCTAAGATAGGGTTTGTGTAGCTGTGGCGACCGACTTGCTTTGCATCTCAGTCACCGTATACGAGTCCTGATCACTAACATTATGTTCAGACGAAGCCATCAAATGGCCGGACCTCAACGCGCACGGCGACGATGTCCATGCACCTCTCCCCACCAACAGGACAGGCGGCGCTGGCTTCGAGACTTCGTCCCAGGTCAACCTTGCGCGCCCCGACTCACGCGCAGGCAGTGTTGCGCCGTCCGCGGCGGCTTCATCAGTCGAGCTCTACGCGAGCCGTGACCCCTATGCGGTACCGCCTCTTCCTCATCTGAACCCGAATATGCCGTACCGCGATGACCCCACCCAGTACTACGACAACGACCCATACGCAGCAGCACCGCCGGCACAAGGCGAGGCATACCCCATGACGCAGATCAACCGCGCGCGTTCGCCAGGCCCACAGATGGCTTACCAGGGCGGCTTCGACGGGCGTGCAAGCCCCGGGCCCCAGACGCTCGGCGTCGACTATCGCGCACGGAGTCCAGGGCCGGCTGCGTCGCTCTACTCTGGCCGCGCGTCGCCAGGACCGCAGGCTGGACGGATGTCACCGGGGCCCCAAGTGGCGTATGGCCAGGGTGGCGGATACTGATCGCGCCGCTGTGAAAGCGTGCGCGCACACATGGGGAGAAGTGGGTCGTTGTGGCTGGACCATGCACGGGTGTCGGAGCTCATTGTTGGTTGGAGGAGTGGAGAAGGAAGGCTGGCTGTCTTGGACTACGTCTACGTTGGACTCTACGCAGCCAGCGGAGCACGGGCTTGTTGTGCTGGGGTTGTTCCGAGCTTGGTCTTGGGGCCGTCTCACACCATTGCCCATTGCAGGTCGGGCACGGCACAAACATCGCACACGTATACCCGTATAGGACACACACCGGTTCCACCTACACCACATCGTACAAGTCCCCTCTACAAGACGTTCATTCGTTTGGACTGGAACTAGATGTTGTGCGCACGCTGTCATTGTCGTTTTCCGTGTCGTTACCTCTAATGCATGCCGTCCGATTCTTCCACTTGCCTCGTGCGGTGTGCTTTCAGGTTTCTTGGTTCTGGGTTCGGGCCCCGTGGTACGTGTTGACAGCCCAAACCTTGTCCGTTCCCTCCCGCAGACCGCCCACTTACCTCACGTTCGTTGAATCCTTCCCACTCGTCCCATCTCCGTTCTGTCCGTCCCTGTCCCCCCTACGTTATCGTTATCATGCTGTCGTGAGTTGTCCTCATACGTCGTAGAGCGCACTGTCTTCATAACATCTCCGTCTCCGCATTGTGCCCCAGGCACGTCCCCTCGTTTACATGCACGACCTGGACACGTATATCCATATCCACATAGCGTACCCTATCCCCCCTTTCATAACTTCATCCTCGTCAAGGACGCGCTTCTTTCTTGCTTTGTTCTCTTCCCCCACCCTTCTTCTCCTTCCTCGTGTTTTTCGTGCATCTGTTTCGGACTTGGCGAGTGTCGCATACCTTCGCGTTCTCATCGTTCTGGAGTCAGTTCGTTCTCGTTCCCCGTTCCCCGTTCCCCGTTCCCCGTTCCTAGCTAGCTAATTAAGTCCCCGGAGTACTTAGATTGGAATTCATGTATATATACAGTACGACAGTCCCCGCACGCACGCATGCACGTACGTGAGCGTGCCAGTTGCTGGCAGTTGCCAGTGGATCCCCGAGGCGGGACAAGACGGGACACTCACCCATGACTGTAGGTAGGCATGGCAGCATCGTTCACGCCGACGGCAATGACAAGTGTACATGACAGCCAGCGAGGTCACGCGTGGTGAGGTGTGCAACGTTGTCGTTGGCAGCTTCGTGCTAGAGCGTAGATCGTCACGTTCCTTGCCCGGGTGGGCCCAGGAGACTGGAGTATTGCTTCCGGCCAGGTGCGTGCCTCCTCCGGACTCGCGAGGACCCTTCGAATTCTGTCCATCTCACGTCGCCCGGATGCTTCACTCTGTCATGCCAACTGTGCCTCGAGCACCAGGTCCATACTCCGCGACTGTGGAGTCTGCACAAACCCCTGGGCAATTGCAAAGTGTACCCCCTGCAGCGGGTCCCTCACCGTACAACTCAGGCTCCACCAGCACCTACATAGTACCTAAGCGTGATAAGGGCGAAGAAGACCTGGAGGCTGGCAGAAATCATTGATAACAAGTTACTCAAGCTTACTTGATTCCGCTGCTTCTCCCGGCAACGAACGACATTACCTCTTCGGGGCGGCGCAGAGCAGGACTCGGAGTCTCGAGTCTCGACCTGGTACCGGTAATTGGTGGTTGGTTCTCACCGGTCTCAAGATCTCACCCCCAAACCCAAACCCAAACCTTCCGACCAGCTTCGAGGTTGCGAGAAGCAGCAGAACGCCGATCAAGGGGAAGGGCACTTCGGGCTGAGGAGATGAATCATGAATCATGAATGTGAAATTTTTGAACCGACGACGGCGAAGTGCTCTAGCACCTCTTATTTTCAACGACTTCAACGACAGGCACGTAAGAGCATAAACGAGGGAGGAGGTATACCGTATACGTATGATACACATGTGCATCGCGCAAGGCGAGGAAGTCATTACCATTACTTAAGCCCTACTTACGGCCAGGCCAACGCGTAGCATACTTCAGGTGGAGGTGGAGGTGGAGATGAAGGTGGTTTCGTTGCGTTAGTGTTGATTAAATACTGCAAAATGTGATCCCGAGAGCAAAAGTGGGGGAACTTGGGAAATTGGGAACTTGGAAATGGGAGGGAGAGTGGGTCAGCTGTAAGAGCGATACATAACGGTATACATTATGATGGTATGGCGAGGTGAGGGTGTGAGCGTATATCACAAAGAGTGAAAGAGTAACGAAGCTTTGGAAGGGTGCGATGCGTCAGATAATGGGATGGGATGGGATAGACCAAGGTTGTGAATGATGAATCGATGCCGTGCGGGTTTCAACAAGTGCGAAAGCGTGAGGTGAGCGAGAACTTGGAAGATGGGTGAATGCGTTGAGAAATGTGAGAGAATGAAACGCAAGAAAAAGAATGTGCGTGTGACGACGCCAAACAATCCAGGACGAATAGAAACCACGAATCCGAAAAACAAAACAAAACAAAGCCTAGCACGATGGACGATCCGGAGCGATGGCGATGCATGAGACGGTCGAACGGGTCAACCAGCGACGGCTCGAACGGTTTGGTTGGCGGGCGACCCCACATCACGTAAGGAACGCCATCTCGCTCAACCGTCTGCTCTCCTCATCCTCGATGAAATGCGCCTGGTGCAGTATGCTCCCGCGACTATGGATAGTCGGCGCGACGGCCTGCCTCGGGCGCAGCCCCACGCCCGTCGTCTTCCCGTCCGACGACACCGACGACGTCGTCTGGTGGTGGTGGTGATGGTGGTACTGGGATTGAGACTGAGATTGTTGGAACGCCGGCATCGCCGGCAGGTGCGACGCGTCGAACATCTTCGACTTCTTCCTGCCCACCCCCTGGCCCTGTTCGGCGACGGGGGAAAGCTCGAGCGTGGACTTTGGCTGAGGCTTGGACGACGTGAACGCGCGCCGGAGGTTCATCATCGACGACGACGTGCGTGTGTCCCGCGGCACCTGCGACTGTGTGACGAAAAAACGGTTGTCAGCATCTGCCTGCTCACTCAAGCTCAGAAGCACAAGGTGCCCGGAGTAGCCGGTCACCGGCGAACTGTGGACAAGCAAACAGACTCTGAGAGAGAAAGAGAGGGACAGACAGACTCACGTCGAGCGACTTCTTGCCAAACAGGCTAAACGATATCCGGTTGTTCGCCTTCGTCTGCGCCTCCAGCATCTGCGCACGCCCGCTCGGCTGAGGCCGCAGCCGGGGCACAGCGCCGCCGCCCTCCTGCATCGGGGCAGACACAGACGGCACGCCAAACTCGCCCGCGCCCTCCCCGCCCTCCGACGACGGCTCCGTCTCGCTGTACTCCTCCATAATCACGCCCCCGGCGGCGCGCGACCCCAAAGCCTTCGCCTTCCCATTCCCACTCATCTCGCCCGTCGTCCCGCGCCGCGGCCGCACCCGCACCCGCACGTGCGTCTCGGGCCCCCCGTGTCCGCCGTCCGACGACTGGCTCGTCGACCCACGCGAGATCGACGCGTCGCGCATCGGCGCACACGACGTCGTCGTCGGCGTCGGCAGCGACGACGACGCGCCCGAGCTCGACACCGTGCGTGTGGGGGAGAGCGCAGGGACGGTGTTCGTCCGGCTCCGCCCGCTCTTCGCTGCCGTCCCGGACGAGGTGCCCGTCGTGGTCGTGGCCGCGGTGCCATTGCTCGACGTGCTGATATCGTGGCCGAGCCGCGGCGGGCCTGCGCTCGTACTAACATGTAGCCCGCGCCCGCGCGTTTCGAGCGACAGCCGGCCCTCGGACGAGGTGCTGGCTTCAGAATCCGACGGCGCTGCGATTGCAAGCGCGATCACCTGCGCCGCCTGCGGGACTTTGGGAAGCGAACGCGAGTCTGGGGTCGAGCGATGCGCGGTGACGATGATCGGCGGGGGCTTCTCCTTGCGCGCCCGCACGGTCCCCGTGGGGGTTGCTGCGACCGGCGTCGATGTCTGCGTCTCATCGAGAGACTGCCTTGGGGACTCCGAGAGCGGACTGCTGTGTGCTTGGCTGGGGATAGGGGTGGAAGACGAGGCGGTAGGGGACGCGGGCGTGTCACTCGAGGTGCGTAACCAGCGCGAGACCTTCTCGGTGACAGCACTCGAATGGCTTGAGGGCGTGCTCGGTTCCTGCGAGTGCGTATGTGCATGTGCGGCGCCGGGGGTGGCGGTGGAGTTAGGGGGGACGCGAGCGTGCGTAGGCGCAGGTGGAGATGCCGCGCGGGGACGATCTGCAGAAGCAGAGTGTCGCGCGCTCAGAACGTCCTCGAGCTTGGAAGGGGTGTTGGGTGCGGTATGGAAGTCCTCGACGGTCGCTTCAAGTGGGCTTCCTGAGAGGGGCGGACTGGGAGCTGGGCTCACGCTCCCGCCGCCGATAGTGATTTCACCCATGTTCGGGGAGAGCGTCGTGGCGCGGACAAAGGTCGCGCGCGCAGGGCTCTTGTCGCCCATCGTGCCGTCCTTGCTCGCACGCGCAATCGCATCGCTCTTGCGCGGCGCCGCATCCGAGTGGTCACTCGTACTAGTCGCATCGTGTCCGCTTGCGGACTCACCTGCGCTCTGAGACTGAGACGAATCACCGGTAGCAGGGTGCTGCTTCGCGAGCCATGCCTCCCTGATCCTGCGGGCTTCGCTCCCGCTCGCGTCCTCGTCCTCGGACGACGATGTGCGCGGGACGACGACGGCGTAACGCCTGTCGATTTCTGCCTCCTGTTCGCTTAGGGGCATCATGAATCCCTCGGCGTCGCGGAACCGGCGTTGGGCGGTAGACGAGGCTGGGATAAGCCCCCGCGCGCGGAGGGCGGCTTGCCGCTGCTCAGGGGAGGTGAAGTCGTTTGGAGGAGCTGCCGGGGGCGGGGCTTTGGGCATGGAGGGCAACCGGAGGATGGTGCCTTTACGCTTGGGCACGTCGTGTTGTGATTGTGGTTGAGTCTGGGAAGACTCATTGTGGTGCGGGGTGGAGGAGCGAATCTTGGAGGTCAGTCGGCGGAAGAAGTTCCCCTGCTGGGGCGGCGATGTTGGTTGTGGCATGGTTGCGCTGTGGAGAGAACGAACATGTCAGTGAACTTTTGAAGTATGGCAAAGGTGGATAAGTTTCATTTTCGCGTCGCTGCGGACGAGTGCGATCGGGCCTGGACTAAGTTCGATCCAGGCCGCGGAAGCAAACTCAGGGTTTGGGTAGACAAATTCAAAAAAACCTACCTATGGGGTGGATGACGCGAGGGACCTGACTGGCGCTCTGGTGGAGACATTCTTGACGTTGGTGGAGGTCGGAGCGGGCGGGTCTCAGGAGGAGGGTGGAATGCAAGCTCTCTGTTCGCAGCATATATGAGCTCTGGACGCTCTTCACAGCTCAATAAACAATCTGGGGTAATGTGTGCGCTGATGTGCGCTGATGCGCATCACGAGGAAGCGAGGGCGGCAATATGGGTGATGGCGTACACGCCAGGATGTGGTCATAGGCTCATAGGCCGGAAAAAGCAGTACGACTGCGTACGACTCACCTTGGTTTCCGCGCCGGCGCAGGATCGTCGGGGAGGGAGGGGAGCGGGGTATCCTTCATATTATCCAGACTTGACTCGGGTTGCGGGCGCGAGGTATCACGTGTAGTGAGACTGGGGTGCAAGAGTTAGCCAGACGGAGGATTGGAGGAGGAAAACAAGCGCGAGGGTGGATATATGCGGGGAAGTAGCGGTGGGAGACGCGTAGGTGGTGGTGTGAGGAAGGAGGGTGCCCTCGGGCATGTCCCTGAAGACCCTAGAGGTGCAAGGGGGAGTGGGAGCAGAAGCACACGGAGACCGGTCATTGGGCCAGACCGCTAAGACGGGAGGAACAAGAAGGCCGGTTGGCCAAATGGCCAGAACGCGCACAAAGTTCCCAGGTGCAAGTTCCGGAAGACAAACTCAAAATACATAGGCCGGAACCGTACTCACCTTGGCGCAGAGTTCTCAGGGGGTTTGCATCCGGTTGCATCTGGTTCTTCGGCGTCTTGGAAGGCGAGGTGGAGTTTGGGTGCTTCGGTGCGTATAACACTTGCACGGAGACTTGCGCGTTTTACGCTCGCAGTACGGGCGGGGCTAGCCTTGTTCCTGCCGACGGTGAAGAGGGCGTAGCGGGGCTTGCGGCCAGAGGACATGGGAGCACGCAGCCCGAGCGCCGGAGGAAGAAGTGGGAGAGGAAAGGAGAGGACAGCTAGGCAGGGACGGTGCCTTTTAACAGGGCAGGGCGGGAGGGAGAAGAGCGAGTCAGGTGGTATGTCGGGTAGGGACGACAGAGAAGGTCCGGAGTACGCACGAGACCCGCTAGCCTTTGTCGAGCGCGAAGTGGGGCGCGACGGGCGTAGCAGCGGGGGCGGAGGGAGGATGCAAGGAGAAGGGGGAGGTCGGGCAGGGCATGATGCTGTTTTGTATTTGTTTCCTCTGGCCCTGGGCGAGAGTGCAAGGAAGCGTGTGCTTGTGACAGGCTCTGCAGCCAATTGAGCTGAGCCTGCTGAGCGGTGTCGAGATCCAAGTTGCTCACGCGCCTCTGCGATCGCTTTCCCATCACTCCGGAACGCGCATCGGCGCCCCGCACGTTCCCGCCGCGGCCCAGCACGACGTCTTGGCCTTCCGGACAGTCCGCCACCATCCCCTCGCCATCCACCATGTCCTGGTGCACTCGCGTCGCCGCTCCCTGAGCACCGTCGTGGCGCACCCGCGTCTGCACAACAACCCAGACTGCGCTTGGTATGGCAATTCTCCCGCCCGACACATCACTCTGATCTACGCTTCATATTGATCAGTTGCACCGCTGCCTGACCGGAGTTCGAACCCTTTCCAAATACAAATCTCCCCCTTCAAGTTCGCATTCACTGCCCCGCATGGTCCTCTCACTTCCGTTCGAGCACTCCCCCATGCTCACCGAACACTCCGCGACGCAGCCAGATTCTCCTTCCACAGCTCTTCTCCAGCTAACGGTACACCCGCCGGACAGAGAACTTTCCCGTCGTGACGTCTGCAGCCTGCGTAGCTACCTCGGCTACCCACAGTGACGCTCCGTCGTGTCTCCCAGCCCGAAGCTTGAATCAGCTCCTTACGCGAGACGTACGCCGACTTCCGGTCGCGAGCTTAACTGCCGCAAATGCCCCGACCCGGCCCTCCCTTGGCCTCATCCTCCTCGGCCGCTCACCACCATCTTCCCAGCCTTGCCACCCCTGATGGTGTCTCTGATCTGAGTTAAGGTGTGTCTCCGTGACGCGGATCTGTCTGCTCAGGCTGTGCGCTGATATCGTTCGTATGTAGATCCTTAAGCTTCAGACCCTGAGGCCGAACGTTGTGCGGACACTGATTAACAGTCGCACTGGTGTTCCGCCACCGCCGTCCGGTTTGAGACTCACACTTGCGCATTGCATTGCAGCGCTGGGCCACCGTCACGACCGCTCACAAGAATACAGTACATTGCGCACCCCGGCTGCCCCCCATCGTGCCCTTCTCGGTTCTAGCTCGATGACGTGCGGCCCAACCAGGCTCTCTGTCATCCATGGACGTACTCGCCTAACACCCACGGGCCCTCCTCGCTTCCCGCACATCGTGAGGTCGTCACCGTCCACGGCTCCGGTGTCCCCTAGCCTCCTGCCAGCATTCACTTACTGATATCGATCAGATTCAGTACTACCTGACAGTGACACCACTGACGTCCCCTCCATGCCGGTAACTCATGACGGAGTCGCCGCGGAGGTATGGTATCCGACCCATGCCACCGTCGCCGTGCTCTCACGCGCCACAACCGTAACGCATGCAGTGTGCAGTGTTCCCCCGCTGCGCCATCCTCCGGCTCTCGCAACTCCTTACGGCTGCACTCGGGCTAGTACGCTCGCCCACCACTAGAAGAACGCGCAAACACGCCACGCCGCACCCCCGACTCGCCTGAATTAGCGTGCACACAGCCCAAGAAGGCAACGAACCCGAGTCTTGAGAAAACTCGGGAAATGCGCCCACCGGCCCAGCAGCGGTTCGACTTCTCTCCTCGACCTGGCAACTCCCAGCGCAAAAAGCCTGAGCAGTGAGGCCCCCTCCCACGGCGCTCGCGCAGCGTGTTTTTCCGAACAGAAACCCGCGAAGCATGCGCACTACACTGCGCAGACGGGGTCTGCTGCTGCTGCTGCTGCTGCTGGCAAACCGCCACGGCGTCGGTGTTCCCATGCACCGGACGCTGGAGTGGAGCCTGGCGTATGTACGTGGACACGTCAGGCCAACAGGGGCACAAATCAAAAGTCTATCTGCCCCGTGCTGGTGTGCCCTTGAGAACCTTGAGAACCTCGGGGTGAGAAGGTGCAACGGGCAACGGGCAACGGGCTGCGGGCTGGGTCCCTCGGCTACGCACCACGTCATGACTCGTCACTCGTCACTCATGCGAGCTCTAACTGATCCACAGGACACAGAGGGGCTCACGTCGGCGGTTCAGGTTGCACGTCGAGACTCGAGCTTGTAGGACTGTGGTTCTAACTTCTTGGGGGGTTCTTGAGCAGATCTGACGGCGCACTGCCCGGGAGCTGCCGGTCCGAAGAGGTTAAGGGCCACTCCCGTCTCGAATGGATCTCGCTGGATGGCCCACGGATATCGATGATGGGACGGGACTGGGAGTCTGGGAGAGTTCACGCTTCAGGTACGTTGACGAGTCACGATGCCTAACGCGGCTGGCTCTGCGGAACTGCGGTCAGTACTCAGTACTCAGTGCTTGCGTGCCATGCTACTTGACGACGGGGGTGCCTTCCTTGGCGTGTTGAGTCGCACGGCGCTCGCAGTTCGTGCCTGTGAATCTGATGCCAAAAGGACGGTGATCGCGAGAATTGGGATCCATTTATACGCTGTATTGTACTCGAGTACTCTTGAACTACACAAGAGCTACGCCAGCATCATCCCCATTCTCTCTTGCTCTACTCACTATAGAGACTACGTTAAGACTCATTGACACTCCAAGTCCAGAAGAACTTCTCGGGCAATTTGCGCCCCTCCCCCCTCAACGGTGTGCTACTTTGCAGGATGCAACGGGGCCATGTCACTTGTTTGCCCAGGTGTCATGCTCATGGTCAGCTTACCTCTGGTACAGTAGAGTAAGTACTTGGTGACCGAACACTATCGCCATAGACCCCGCTCGACCGCCGCAGTGTTGACAAAGTAAGACTTGATCCCTCTGTAGTCGGTACCAAAGAGATTCTTTGATGTCGCAAAGGCGCAAATGGTCAGTTTGGACTCTGGAGCCACAGTTGTCGCTGAAAGTCAGGCGATGACAACTCACCACTGAGGTCGCGCCATAGGGATCGGTAGCGACGAAATCGGACCGAGAGCCGCCCTCGAGATAGTGAATACCATGCTTCAACCCTGCCTTCTCTGTCCTGATAAATCGTTCCAAGACGAGTTTTGTGGGTCGGCTAGCATGCCACGTGCCACGCAGATGCGGATTGCTATCAAACCTCGCTGCGTATGGGTTAATGTCGACAATCATTGTGGACCCGTCTGTCCAGCCGCTGGGGAGGGACAGGGCAAGGCGCGAGCCGAAGGAATAGCTGTGTGTGAGATAGCATCGGAAGTTATCGTAGCATACGGGCACTTGGAGCAGGAGGCTCCCACGAGAGCCCCATGCACCCCAGTCGATTGGGGCTCGGGAGGCTGCCAGTGGGACCTGCTGGGAGAGGATGGAACGGAGGGCCTCGTATGATACGAGGAGACCGACTCGGGTGTAGCGCTCCTTCGGTCGGGAGTCGCTGAGAGCGACCGTGACCATTCGGAGGGCTGGATCTGGAAAGAAAGCAACACCTGGAGGAGGATTTGGGATACTCGACTCCTGGATTCTCTCCAGCCGAGTCCCACGAGGAAGTCGTAAGCGTATGAAGTACGTGCCCATTGTGCTTGTGGGAGACGTTGAATCGGTGGAGGCGGTCTCGGGTTCGACATGGTACATGCGCAACTCGTCCCACCCGCAACAGCCCGCAACTATACGCGACTCGTCAAGCAATGCGAAAGAGATCGCTCCGTGAAAATGACTGTGCTGTTGTTCATGGTATCAGTGACTTGCCGAGAACGTGTATCTCCGATGAAGGACCTACCCAGACCAGCTCTCCTGAGCTCCAATTCCATACCTCTATGTCCCAGCACGGAGCCCGCAACTCATCTTGAGGTGATCCCAACCGTGAGCTCCACGCCACGCGATCTTTGTGGATCTGAATACTTTCCACGCTTCGAGGGTGGGGCGTCGCCGCGCGGAGCGCAGAGAGCATCGCACTTGAATGCGGTTTTTCCGGATTTTGGAGCGACCTCACGTGGACGAGGACCTGTCTAATGCGAGGACACAATTACAATTGTTAGTGACTACGTAGGAGATTAGATGGCTAGATACTGACGATTCGTCCGCTTCTTCCTGAAACACCAATAACAAATCCTGTACTACGTCAACTGACACTTCCAACACCTTGCCTCCAGGGAAGTTACGGGCAAGCGGGATGACCCAATGATGCGGGGTATCCAGAAAGTCAATCGCAGGACAGAAGACCTCCACCAGATTCAGCCGTGGCTTGCGGATGATGTAGGACGTAAAACTGGCAAACGACAGAGAGGGTGCCCAGTCCTCGTTCTCTGGGGTGACACACCAGTGAGGGAGAGCGCTGCTTCGGGCGGCAGCATCAGTTCCGTTGCGAAACTGAAAGGTATAGTTCTTCAATAAGCGAAGTCGCTCCGACACCGGTGTGCCGCTAGGGGGACCATCTACCATTCCGTTGATGTCCAACAGGATCTTGTATCGGATGTAGATATCCGTCCTCACGAGATATCCGTCCTCACGAGATATTCGAACGAACGGCAAACCTGAAAGGGAACACAGTGAGGTTCTATAGTACGATCTCGAGACTTAAGATGCTTACGAGGCTGCAGGAAAAGATGTCGGCTATGTTGCATAGGCATACAATGTGTGCGAGAACCTCGCTGGGGAGAGAGCATAGACTCAAAGTTCTTGCTCGCCTCGAAAGCGCTGCTTGTGTCGGCTGTTTCCGGCGGAGGATTCGAGGTTTGAGTTTCGTCAAAATGAGTCTAAGCATTGACGCGTTGAAGGCAGTCGGAAAGTGGGAGAGGCGCATATATATACAGTCAAGAAAGACAGAGAGTGGGAGCGAGTCGAACAGTGACGCACAAGGTACAGCTTTATGATAGATGTGATGATAGACGCATCGGACATCAAGCTGAACTCTAATCTGGTAAAGTAACTGCATTCACGCTTCAAGATATAGGTACAACACATAACGAGAACACGGTCACGTTGGGGACAAACACGCTTGTCAAACAACGAACTACATCAAGCAGTCCCCATGAACATCGCTCAAACCACCTGAGGCAGCCACAGTCCTTCGACGGCAAAGTCGAGAGAGTACGTCTTGATCCCCTTGTAGTGACGTTCAAAAGAACCCTACGTGGTTGAGAACGTGCATTCAGTCAGCGTTAGTCGCATAGTGAGGTTGATACTTACCGCAGTCGTGAAACCATACGGATCAGCAACGACAGCCCCAGTCCCGTGGACACCATGCCCCCCGACATGATATATGACGTGCGGCAGCGCTGCATCCTCCGTCCCGAATAGCAGCTTCAGGTTGGAATCAGGGGGTACTTTGGCTTGCCACGTGCCACGCAGCAGTGGATGACGACTGTATCTCGCGCCGTACGGGTTGATGTCGATGACTGCGACGGTTCCAGGCAACCAAGTATAGCTCTGAAAAGGCACAGCGAGCCGCGAGCCAAACGAATGGCTGCTTGGGAGACTACGGCGGGAACGTTGTGAGAACGAGGGCATACTGAGCAGTAGGCTTCCGCGCGAGCTCCAAACATTCCAAGGGATCCGGCCTCGGAAGGTGGCGGGCTCGGCGAGGAGAGCACGGAAGGTATCGTAGGGTATTAGAAGACCCACACGGGTGCGTGGGTTAGATGAGGTTGTGGCGAAGTCGCTGATCGCGATGGTGATCATCCGGAGGGAGGGATCCGGCCAGAAGAGAACGTCGGGGGGAAGACTCGGGATACTGGCCTCCTGGATCCTCTCGACCTTGTTTTTTTCAGGAAGGCGCAACCTCATGATGTCTTTGCGCTCAGTCGCGGGTGGCTCTGAGTTGGTGGAGGCCGCCGCGGCGATGTGATATACGCGCAGTTCGTTCCATCCACCGCAACCCACGACTAAATGTGACTTATCGAGCAACGCAAAGGAGAGCATACCCTGGAAGCTTCGGCGCTGTTGTTCGGTGTGTCAGCGACACACTCAACATACATCTCCGAAGCGACGCACCCAGATCAACACGTTTGCTTTCCAATCCCATATCTCTATGTCGTCAGACCGGTTCTGGTAGTAGGAAGCGCTCCATGCGACCAGGTTCTCATGGATCTGGATGCGTTCTATTCGTTTGAGACGATTCTGCTCTGTGTGCAGCACGGGTAATACCGCACTTGCGTGCGGAACCTCCGGTCGTCTCAACGATCTCACATGAGCGATGATATGTCTTATAACGTAACTGTCAGTGTAACTGTGCGAGACCTGCACGACGGAACACTCACGATGTATCTGTTGCCTGCTGGAAAACCAACAACAGATCCTGTAAAACGTCCACCGACACAGCTACGATTGGGCCGCTAGGGAAGAGCGTGAGGGGGATGACCCATTGCTCCGTTGCACAGAGGAGGTTGGTCGTAGCAGGACTATAGATAGTCATGACTTGCAGCTTTGGTTTCATGACGATGTGGGAGATATGACTGGAGAACGAGAGAGAAACGGTCCAATCCACCGTCTCTAGAGTGACTTGCCAAAAGGGAAGATCCCATCTCCGGGAGATGACCTCGGGGTTATCTCGACGTCTCCAGCAGCCGAAGTCGCTCAGACACCGGCACAAGGCTAGGAGGCCCGTCCACCATGCCGTTGAGGTCCAGCAGGATCTTATACCGAACGTAGAGGTCCGTCCGTACGATACGTTCGAGCGTACGGCACAACTGTCAGAAGACCGAGGGGTGGTCGGCAATGTCAATGAGGGTACATCTACACCACCAAACAAACGTATGCCACCCACGAGGCTGCAGGAATGTATTTCTGCTACAGTGCAGAGGCACAAAATGGACGCTATGATCTCACTTGGCAGAGAGCACAAATTCGATCGCGCTGGCGGTGGGAGCGACGCGGGGGTTGTGATGGCCAGAGGGACTTCTTCTGCGACGAATCGCCGCTTGCGGCGGAGTCTGTTTAGGATAGTTGACGGGCGAGCTCTAATTATGAAGGACTTGATCCTGGACATCGTCAGTGCGGGTGCAAAGAGTCACGGAGAGAAGAGAAAGAGTCCCTGAGAGGGAGACTTCACTGGCTTCACTGCTCGCCGCCTTATGATATAATGGGTGCGATGACAGATGCCACATGTCAGAAGCGTCGGACATTCAAGTTGTCCTCGTACTGAACAGCATCCGAATGCGTGATATGTGAATATACGCGCAGAACATACGGGGATGGTGTCAAGGTCACTGGTCCCGCTCGAGACGTGTGTTTGGACGGCAATCTTCCAGTTCTGACTGCCAAGACCATTCAAATATTCAACTGCAAGCCCATCCTCGAAGTCCATACCGATAGTTGCATGAGTCGACGGTACATGGACTGAAGTAAGGTCGACGCGATGACTTCGAACTTGAAGTTGAAGGAGAATGGCAAGCTCCGCGGCGGGCACCCTCCCATTCTCCAACGTCGGAGCGCCCGGACGCGGAGTTCCGGGGCGGCCCAGATCCTCTCCCGACACCCGTGCTGCCCAGTAATCTGTCAGTGGTCACTACACTTCCCCCTCCCGCCCAGGCCCTGCACTATTTGCATTTCTACAGACTGGACACCATGAATCATTGACTGCTCACTTCTACCCCACACTCCGAAGGACTCTCTCGCAGACCGCATCGACGGCGGACGTACACATCACTAGTATGTGTGGCATTCTTTCTGGCATACCCGAACGTTTCTAATAGTCATTTATACTAGAAGTGCTCGCCTATCCGCTACAATTGTCGTCGGAAATAGCGGATCATCTACACAATATTCACAAGCGATAGAGGATGCGCAGACACTTGTGTGTACAGCTGCTTCCCAGACTTCGCACTGGCGGCTGTAGGCCCCGACCTCTCCTCCGAATACCAGCCCTTGCCCGCGGGCTCTCAACTGGGAACAAGAATTCACGACGGAACGAGTGTACAGCGGCTGCATCGTATGTCTTACCAGGCGGCGACGCGTCAGAAACGCGTCCTTTCGCCGTGGAGCGTGTGGGAGGACGTGAGTGCCATATATCATGGTCGTCCGAGGGACAGTCGGGTATCGAGAAGGAGTGGAGGGACATTGTGTCTGCGGAAGCAGCAGAAGGGAAGATTGCAGCCCCTACGAACTCGTTGACCGGTCGAATATCGTCGTGGCTGGGGCAGATGTTCCTTCCGACGAACTACCCCGAGTCCGTTCATCGCTCGTGAGTACCATCCGCCGCCCTTCCCAGTTCCTCGGTGACCGACAATCAAACCCTCCCCTCTTCGCTGTCAAGATACCTGTCCTTCCACGTCCTGCAATTCTTCGAAACGACGCTCGCGACTATCACATCTGTGCTCTGCAATCAGGCACTCCTCACCTCGGTAGGCGTGTCCGCGGAGGGCAGCTTCTTCGGCGCCGTCGCGGTGCAGTGGATCATCAAGGACGGCGCAGGTGAGGTCGCGAAGCTGTTCTTCATCAAGCGCTTCTCGCCGTTCTTCGATAGCCACCCCAAGACGTTCACCCTGTTTGGGGAGGTCCTCGGGTGCTTGGGGAGTGGATTACAAATTGCGACCGTGCTGATTGCGCCGTCGCCGCTCAACTTCGTGCTGTGTGCCGGTACGTGCTGAACCATCCTTTGTCGTCGAGGACGAGCCTGACGAGTGCGCTGCGTAGCCGGCGGGAACATCTTCAAACTTGTGGGGAGCGCGGTATGTAGGCCCGTTTCATATGAACGAGCTGGTACTGAGAACGTGTATTGCAGATATGGTACACCACGCACATCAAGTTCATGCGGTACTTCTCCATGCAGGGGAATGATGGGGATGTCGCTGCGAAGGACGAGTCGCAAGCCTCGATTGCCCAGCTCGCCGGTTATGCCGCGGGCATTAGCCTGCTCACCTTCTCGCATTCGCCCGCCTACCTCTACTCCATCTTCTTTACGGCTGTGCCGCTGCACCTGACCATGACCGTGTACATGATGCGCAACGCAAGCTTTGAGCTGCTGACGTTGCCGCGGGTTAGCCACCTTGCGCAGACGTACATCACGGAGGGTACGGTGGACTCGGTGGATTCGCTTGACCAGAAGGGCGCGACGGGCCTGTTCGGAGAGTTCTACAAGAACAAGAGCGATTGCTGGCTCACGCTTGCACCCCGGGTGAGCGACGTTCTGAGTGCAGGTTCAGAGGTCGATCGATCCAGGTGGGAGGTGTGCTCCAAAGTCTTCCAGGTAAGTCCGGTCCAGAGGACGCCTCCGCAGACGGAGTGTACTCACGCAGATCTCTATCTAACAGCACGAACGCTACCTTCTGTTCCCTTGTGACACACCACGAGGCCCGCAGGTGTCGGTCTTCTTCCATCCAGACGCGACGAACGAGGACATGCTCCGGTCAATCCTGCACGCCGCGATGGTGCGCAGCGTGCTGTTGAAGAGTACCCCTTGGCCTGGCCCTGAGCCGGCCTTGCGCTCCATCCTCATCGATACGCATGAGTGGACGCATCACGACTTCCCTGCTTTCAAGCAGGCGCTCGAAGAACAGAAGTGGAGAACGAACGAACTCTGCTTTGCAGATCTTGGGCACCGAGTTACATGGACACCATAGATCCCGATAATTGGTTCGCCCCTTCCCTGCCTTTTCGTGCTCTGCGTATTCAGACACTGCGATAGGCTGAATCAGCCCGCTTGCTGGACTTACGAGGTCGGTACTTTGCCTGCCATCCCCCACACCTAGATCCACGCGTTACGACACCCATCTCTGCATGGCCACTTGTCTCGATTATGGTGCACCGTACTTTATACCGCAATTACTGTCATCCAGCTCAGTTACACTGATACGCGTTTAGATGGCACATTACCGATCGTATAACATGGATCTTATAATTATCGTCCTACTGTAGCCCTCAACTCATGTCTATCCTAGAATAGCCATAACCTTCCGCCCATGATGCGCATGACATGACGTACGCGTCTCTCTCTTCGACAGAGGTACCTATATAGTCGAAGCTGGGTCGCAGAGCGTTCAATTACGTGACACCCATTCAACTCGCCCAGATCTTCGCGGGATCGAAAGGAAATTCCGCGCTCATGTTGGGACGCTGATAACTGGCCAGAGAACGCAAGCCTGTCTGCACGAGGAATCGATAGACGACGTGCAAGCAAGGCAGCGCGGTATCGAGGGTACCATCTTTACGTCCTTGCCGTGATACAGTGACATATACCGTCGACTTGTGTTAGGTTCCTGAGGCGCTGACAATGGTACACATCAGTCTCATCGTCCGACTCCTACATGGGGAGCGAGGCAACCCCATCCGAACAACTCGGGCATGCTCAACCCAACGCCGAGAAGGTAATCTTGGGGTGTCGGGTGTCGACATAGTGGGAGATTGCCAACCCAAGGTCGCCGGGGATGATTGGTCAAATATGACAGTCGCCGTGCTCGGTTGTCCAGAAGATTGTCAATCTGCGTGCAGAAAGGACATGAGGAAACAACCTGGCCTCGAAGCGAAGGCACTTCGCCGCACGCAGTAGCCGCATGCCCAGCTGGGAAAGCACAGGAACTGAGGAAGCCCGGCATTCACTCGCAAATATTCTACAAGTTCAAAATGAGTCGATACTGCAATAATCAGCAGCAGCAGGAAGACCTTGGGGAAAGCTGAGAGGAGGAGGAAGACGGCAACCCGTTTCAAGTGGGGAGCACGCAAGAGGCCCGGAACAGCGGAAACACAGCAATCGGGCGCGTCAATCTGACCCCCCCGCCGCATGCGAGCGCACCTTCCATTCTTGGATTTTTGAGAAATGGCTTCCTCCTCGCTGGCGCCCGGGATCCGTTGGGGTGCTGGCAAGGGGCCGATTGGGGAGCCTCGTATAAAAAACAAGTTGCGCGTCCCGACGCGCTTTTCTGTACTACCCCTCCGTTTGGGTTGCAACCTCCGCGTCGACTCTCTCCCCACCGACGACGAAAACGACAATGTCTCCCTCCTCGACGCCTGGTGCTATCACTTCCCGCCCCATCCTCATTCAGTCCGGGCCCATTAGAGTGAGTACTGTGCTTTCTGCATTGGAGTCAGGACACGGCTGTAATGAGGTGCTACGTGGGAGAGGGAAGGTTGTATGCGTGCGCGGATGAACTGGGCGATGCGGATGGATTAGCGACGCGTCGGGCAGGGACGCGTCATGCACGTCGCGCGTCATGAGCTCGATGGACGGCAAGGTGGTCAAGCGCACGACACCGTGCTATGCGCACGCATATATGCTAGTCTCTAGCCATTTCCGCTTGCTAACGAGGTTTCCCTCCTAGATCCACATCCCGGTTTCCACGCAGGCAGACGAATGGACTGCCGCAGAAGTTCTCAGAGACGAGTTCGAACACGTTCAGAAGACCGACGACGCCATAGATACCACCGCCGAACTCGAGAACGCGACTGAAGCGAGCGTCGAGCTCTTCGCTCGTTTCTTGAGCTTCGTAGCTGGAAAACTAGACGAGGACGCGCAGTCCCAGGCAGCGCGCACCTCTATCCTCCTCAAGGCCCTCAAGTACTTTACCGCGTCCTATCTCACCAGTCAAGACATTCACGTCATCGTCGCCGCGTTCGACACGGAGGTCCGCAAGACGGTTCTCACATCCTACTACCAAGCTCTTGCCGCGCTCGAGGCGAAGAGTGTGTCCGACATCCCGCGCGCACCTGCCAGTGCTTTGCTCTCGGCGGCTTCGCGTGGAGACGCGTCAATTTACGCGCTCTTCGGCGGTCAGGGTACCAACGAGGTCTACTTCGATGAGCTTCAGACGCTTTACGACATTTACAAGCCTTACGTCGCGTCGTTCATCACCACCATCGTTGGCGAAGTTCTCGCTCCCCTCGTTGAGGAATCCGAGGAGGAGTCGATCTACGTTCATGGTATCGACGTCATCTCATGGCTCGAGGGCGTATCACCGCGTCCTCCTGTGCCCTACCTCGCGTCCATCCCCATCTCGTTCCCCCTCATCGCCCTCACCCAGTTGACGCAGTACTTGGTTGTATGTCGCGTCTCCCAGCTCACCCCGGGCGAACTCCGCTCACGTCTCCGGGGTGCTACTGGCCACTCACAAGGTATCATCTCGGCGGTGTGCATTGCTGCGTCGACGTCCTATGAGTCGTTCTTCGAGAACTCTCGGAAATCGTTGAAGTGGTCGTTTTACTGCTCTCTCCGAGGCCAGCAGGCGTTCCCCGTCCTTGCGCTTGAGCCAAGCATCGTCCAGGACGCCGTCGATGGCGGCGAAGGTACCCCTAGCCCTATGCTTTCGATCACCGGGCTCTTGCTCAAGGACCTCGAGGCGCATATTGCGAAGACCAACAAGCACCTTGCCGACAACTCGAAGATTGGCGTCTCGCTGCACAACGGTCCGAAGGCGTTCGTTGTCACCGGTCCCGCGCGTGCGCTCTACGGTCTTGTTACCCACCTCCGCAAGGTGCGTGCACCGAGCGGTCTCGACCAAAGCAAGATTCCCTTCTCGCAGCGCAAGCCCGTGTTCTCGGTGCGTTTCCTCGTCATCGGCGTTCCGTACCACAGCCAGTACCTCGAGGGAGCCACCGATGACATCATGGACGACCTGGAGAACCAGGAGCTCTGGAAGAAGGAGGACCTTGGTATCCCTGTATATCACACCGAGAACGGTACGTAGATCTGCAGTCATTTTCAGGTTGATTGCTCACGTAGCTCTGTGTAGGCTCCGACCTTCGCACCGTCTCTACGTCTTTGACTCGCGCGCTCTGTGACCAGATCTTTACCCTTCCCATCCACTGGTCTCAGGCCACCAATTTCCCCGAGACCGCCACGCACGCAATCGACTTCGGTCCTGGTGGCTTGAGCGGCATCGGTCCTTTGACCGCGCGCAACCTCGAGGGTCGCGGTGTTCGCGTCGTCGTCGCCGGCGACAAGGCTAGGGGTCCAGCGGAGCTCTTCGACGCCCAGAACGTCAAGACCGAGCAGTGGTGGGCCAAGAAGTTCTCCCCGAGCCTCGTCAAGACCAGGTACGTTGTCATATTGATGTCACTCGCGCATATACTGACCAAAACACCAGCGATGGCACGATTCACATCGACACCCCCTTCTCCCGCCTTCTGGGCAAGCCCCCAATCATGGTCGCTGGTATGACGCCGACGACTGTGAAGGCTGGCTTCGTCAGTGCCGTCCTTGATGCTGGCTACCACATTGAGCTCGCTGGCGGAGGCCACTACAACGCCGCCGCACTTCGCTCGAAGGTCGCTGAGATCCAAAGCAAGATCCCTGCGGGTGTCGGTATCACCCTCAACGCGCTCTACATCAACCCTCGCCAGTTCGGCTTCCAGTTCCCGCTCTGGCAGGAGATGCGCCGCGAGGGTCTGCCCATCGAGGGCTTCTGTGTCGCTGCCGGTATCCCCAGCACTGAGAAGGCCGCTGAAATCATCACCGCGCTCCGCACCGCCGGTATCAAGCACGTCTCGTTCAAGCCCGGCTCCGTCGACGGCATCCGGCAGGTTGTCAACATTGCTGCCGCGAACCCTGACTTCCCCGTCATCATGCAGTGGACCGGTGGTCGCGCCGGTGGCCACCACTCGTGCGAGGACTTCCACCAGCCCATCCTCTCGACGTACGGTTCGATCCGTCAGCACGCCAACCTCATCCTCGTCGGTGGCTCTGGCTTCGGTGGTGCCGACGACCTCTGGCCCTACCTCACGGGTGACTGGTCCGTCGAGCGGTACGGTCTCCAGCCCATGCCGTTCGATGGTTTCCTCTTCGCTAGCCGTGTCATGGTCGCGAAGGAGGCGCACACCAGCTCGTCCGTCAAGGACCTCATCGTCGCCGCGCCCGGTGTCGACGACGCGCAATGGGAGGGCACGTATGCAAAGGAGACCGGTGGTATCCTCACCGTCCGTTCGGAGCTCGGCGAGCCTATCCACAAGATCGCAACGCGTGCCGTCAAGCTCTGGAAGGAGTTCGACGACACCGTCTTCAAGCTGCCGAAGGACAAGCGTGTGGTGTGGCTCACAGAGCGTCGCGCGGAGGTCATCGCGAAGCTCAACAAGGACTTCGCCAAGCCTTGGTTTGGCTGGAAGAAGGACGGCTCCGTCGTCGAGGACATTGCCGACATGACCTACGAGGAAGTCGTCCTCCGGATGGTCCGTCTCATGTACGTCTCGCACCAGGAACGTTGGATCGACACGTCGCTTCGCAACCTCACTGGCGACTGGCTCCGTCGCGTTGAGGAGCGTTTCGCTGGTGTCAATGGCGACAAGAAGGCGTCCATTCTCCAGTCGTTCTCATCTCTCGACAAGCCCCAGGAGTTCATTGAGCAGTTCTTCAAGACGTACCCTGCCGCGACGGAGCAGCTCCTCGCCTCCGAGGACAAGGCCTACTTCCTTGCCATCTCGCAACGCCCTGGCCAGAAGCCCGCGCCCTTCATCCCCGTGCTCGACGCCAGCTTCGAAGTTTGGTTCAAGAAGGTCTGTTCTTACCCTTGCTTTCACCGTGGCCTCTCGCTCATATCTTGTACCACAGGACTCTCTCTGGGCCGCAGAGGACATCGACGCCGTCTTCGACCAGGACCCCCAGCGCGTTTGCATTCTCCAGGGTCCTGTTGCCGTCAAGCATTCGAAGGTCAAGGACGAGCCTATCAAGGACTTGCTCGGCAACATCACTTCGATGCTTGTCGATAAGCTCGTCGACCGCCTCTACGGCGGCGACAAGTCCAAGATCCCCACGATTGAGTACCTGTGCCCAAGCCCCCGCGCTGTTCGTCCTGTCATCGCGCCCTCCGTGTCTGGCAAGACCGCGACCTACGTCCTTGGCGACTCCCTCCCTGAGACTTCTGCTTGGCTTGAGACGCTCGCTGGTCCCGAGCTAGGCTGGACTCGCGCTCTCCTCACCTCCACGACCATCGTCCAGGGCACCGCGTACATCGACAACCCGCTCCGCCGCCTGTTCGCTCCTCGCCGCGGCCAGAAGGTTGTCGTCGAGACTGACGGCTCTCGCCCAACCAAGATCTCCCTCTACGGCGCTGCCCGCTCGCATGGCGTCCACGACCCGGCGTTCAAGGTCGTCGAGACGACGTTCGACGCGTCTACTTCCAGGATCAATGTCACCCTGTTTGAGGAGCGTCGCGGCGTCGCAGTTTCGCTCCCCTTCTACTTCCAGTACAAGCCCGAGATGGGCTTCGCACCGATCCACGAAGTCGCGGACGACCGCAACCTGCGCATCAAGCAGTTCTACTGGAAGTTGTGGTTCGGCGATAACGAGACTCTCCCGGAGATCGGTCTTCGTGACACGTTCACTGGTCCCGAGGTTACGATCGACGAGGACGACGTCGAGACGTTCTGCGCTGTCGTCGGGAACCAGGGTGAAGCGTTCAAGACTGCTCGCAACGACACTCCACTCGCGCCCATGGACTTCGCTATCGTGACTGGCTGGCAGGTACGTCGGGCTGCCTCTGCTGATATACTGAGACGCTAACAGTCATTCGTAGGCAATTATGAAGGCGATCTTCCCCTCCCCCGTCAACGGCGACCTGCTTAAGCTCGTCCACCTGTCGAACGGCTTCCGCCTGCTCGAGGGCGCTACGCCACTCAAGGCGGGCGATGTCTGCAAGGCCGAGGCTCGCATCCTCGCCGTCATCAACAGCGACGCCGGCAAGACCGTCAAGGTCAAGGGTTTCGTCACGCGCGGTTCAGAGCGCGTCATTGAGGTCGTCTCGTCCTTCCTCTACCGTGGCCGTTTCGAAGACTACGAGAACACCTTCGAGATCCTTGAGGAGCCCGACTACGTCGTCGAACTCCCTACCGAGGCTACCGTCGGTGTGCTCCTGTCCAAGGAGTGGTTCGAGTGGGATGACGAGACCAAGCCCCTCCAAGCTGGCACCACCCTGGTCTTCCGCGTGCGCTCTGATGTTACTTACCGCAACAAGACCTGCTACAAGGCCGTCAACGTCTCCGGTGATGTCTTCATCCGCGACCAGATCAAGCGCCTCGTCAAAGTCGGCTCTGTCGACTGCCTCCTCGACGACTCGCGCGGCAACCCCGTCGTCTCCTACCTTCAACGCCACGGCAAGCCCCAGGGGCTCGTCTCGCCGCTCTCGACCGAGGGGTATACGATCAGCAACGCCGCAACTACTGCGTTCAACTCACCCGCTACCAATGAGCCTTACTCGAAGATCTCTGGCGACTTCAACCCTATCCACGTCAACCCTTACTTCGCTGACTACGCCTCCCTCCCGGGTACGATCACTCACGGCATGTGGTCGAGCGCCGCTACTCGCAAGTACGTCGAGAACGCCGTTGCTCAAGGACGTCCCGACCGCGTCGTTGCGTAAGTACTGTAATGATCTTCCTTTGGATACGAACTAAACGCTCTTCCTTTAGTTACGACGTCAACTTTGTCGGTATGGTCCTTCCTGGTGACGACCTGCAGGTCAAGATCAAGCACGTCGGCATGCGTAGCGGCAACCTCGTCGTCAACGTCGAGACCACCAACAGCCGCGGTGAGAAGGTCCTCGCTGGTACCGCCGAGGTCGCACAGCCCACCACCGTCTACGTCTTCACTGGTCAGGGTTCCCAGGAGCCCGGCATGGGTATGGACCTGTACAACAACTCGCCTGCCGCTCGCGCTGTCTGGGAGTCCGCCGACGAGCACCTTACCGCCGTCTACGGCTTCTCCATCGTCGAGATCGTCAAGGACAACCCGAAGGAGAAGACCATTCACTTCGGTGGCATCAAGGGTCAGGCCATCCGTCAGCGTTACATGGACATGACCTACGACACGATGGACAAGGACGGCAACGTCAAGACGCTTCCTCTCTTCGGCGACATCAATAACCGCACCCAGCGCTACACCTTCAGCCACCCGAACGGTCTCCTTTTCGCCACCCAGTTCGCTCAGATTGCGCTCGTCGTCACTGAGCGCGCCGCGTTCGACGACATGCGCTCGAAGGGTCTCGTGCAGAAAGATGCGGCCTTCGCTGGTCACTCACTCGGCGAGTACTCCGCGCTCGCTTCCGTCGCAGACGTTCTTCCCATCTCGGCCCTCGTCGACGTCGTCTTCTACCGTGGTATCACCATGCAGCGCGCTGTCGAGCGTGACGCTCAGAACCGCTCCAACTACGCTATGTGCGCCGTCAACCCGAGCCGCATCTCGAAGACGTTCAATGACGCTGCCCTCCGTGAGGTCGTCGACAGCATCGCAACTCGTACGAGCACGCTGCTCGAGATCGTCAACTTCAACGTCGAGGTAAGCACGAATTGGAATCCATGTTCGGCTTAGATACTCAATACATCCCTGATAGGGTCAACAATACGTCTGCGCTGGCGAGCTCGTCGCGTTGCAGACGCTGACGAATGTTCTGAACTACCTCAAGATCGAGAAGATCGACATCGCTAAGGTGACCTTCCTACCACTATTCGGAAGCATTCCCGTGACTCACCAACGCCTTCAGCTCACGGAGAAGTTCACGGTCGATCAAGTGAAGGAGATGCTCGGCGAGATCGTCAGCTCCTGCTACGCGAAGGCGCAGGAGCTTCAGGCTAAGGACGGTTACATCACCCTCGAGCGTGGTTTCGCGACCATTCCTCTGCCGGGTATTGACGTGCCGTTCCACTCTCGCTACCTCTGGGCAGGTGTCATGCCGTTCCGTGCATGTAAGTCTCATTTCGTTCTCTACCGGCGTTCAAGAGTACTCATAACGGTACCTAGACTTGTCGAAGAAGGTCAACCCCGCGCACCTCAACCCCGACACCCTCGTTGGGAAATACGTACCGAACTTGATCGCGAAACCGTTTGAGGTCACCAAGGAGTACGCTCAGCTCATCTACGACCAGACCCTCTCCCCTCGCCTCGACAAGGTCCTTCGCAAGTGGGACCAGGAGAACTGGGGCTCGGCGGAGCAGAGACAGAAGCTCGCCTACGTCATTCTCGTCGAACTGCTCGCCTACCAGTTCGCTTCCCCTGTGCGTTGGATTGAGACACAGGACATCCTCTTCACGCACTACAAGTTCGAGCGGTTCATCGAGATCGGTCCTTCCCCCACGCTCACTGGTATGGCTACGCGCACGTTGAAGGCCAAGTACGAGGCGCAGGATGATTCCGTCACCCACCGTCGCGCGATTTTCTGTCACGCGAAGCACACGAAGGAGGTCTACTACCAGTTCGAGGACGAAACGGAGGCCCCAGCGGCTGAAGCTCCTGCTGCTGAGGCGTCGACTTCTGCTCCTGCAGCACCTACCCCCGTCGCCGCCGCCCCTGCTGCTGCCCCTGCTGCGGCTGCCGCCAGCATTGAAGACGCCCCGCTCAAGGCCACCGATGTTCTGGTCGCCATTATCGGGCAGAAGCTAAAGAAGAAGGTCGACGAAGTGCCTCTCTCCAAGAGCATCAAGGACCTCGTCGGCGGCAAGTCGACGATGCAGAACGAGATCCTCGGCGACCTCCAGCTCGAGTTCTCTTCCGCCCCGGAGAAGGGCGAGGAGCTTCCACTCGAGGAGCTTGGCTCTGCCCTCGGTTCCGGCTACTCTGGTTCCCTTGGCAAGTACACCTCCGGCCTCGTCTCCCGTCTCGTCGGTGGCAAGATGCCCGGTGGCTTCAACGTGTCCGCGATCAAGGCGTATCTGTCGAAGTCCTGGGGTCTCGGGCCCGCTCGTGCTGACGGCGTTCTCCTTCTCGCTGCAACGATGGAGCCTCCCAAGCGTCTCGGTTCGGAGGCGGAAGCGAGGAGCTACCTCGACGGCGTCGTCTCGATCTACGCGCAGCGTTCGGGCATCTCGCTTTCATCCGGCGCCGCTGCAGGCGGTGCTGGTGGAGGTGGAGGCGCGGTCATCAACAGCGAGGAGTTCCTTAAGTTCCAGTCGGACCAGGACCGCTTTGCCGCTCAGCAAGTCGAGCTCTGGATGCGCTATCTCGGCCGCGACTCTCGTGCCGGTGAGATCAAGTACGACGCCGCAAAGGCCAGCTCCGAGCAGCTCCAAGCTCGTCTCGATTCGATTGCTCGCGAGCACGGTGACACCTACATCGATGGTATCCAGCCGGTCTTCGACGCTCTCAAGGCGCGTCACTTCGACTCTTCGTGGAACTGGGTCCGCCAAGACGCTCTCCTCATGTTCTACGACATCATCTTTGGCCGTCTCACCACCGTCGACCGCGAGATCACTGCTCGCTGCATCGCCATCATGAACCGCGCGGACCCCGAGCTCGTGACGTACATGCAGTATTACATCGACCAGTGCGATCCCGAGCGCGGTGAGACGTACAAGCTCGCGAAGCAGTTCGGCCAGCAGCTGATCGACAACTGCCGCGAAGTCGTCGGCCAGCCCCCCTTGTACAAAGATGGTACGTTGCACTAGATCATACGCTCCCTCCAAAGTTGCTAATAGTTTCGTAGTCACCTTCCCCACCGCTCCCCACACCGAAGTCACCGAGAAGGGCGACATTGTGTACAAGGAAGTTGTGCGCGAGAACGTCAGGAAGCTCGAGGCGTACGTCGAGGAGATGGCTAGCGGCGACACCATCGCCTCGACCAATGTGCAGAAGATCCAGGAGGACGTTCTCAAACTTTGGAACGTCGTCAAGTCCCAGCCTGAGATCAGCGAGGAGCAGAAGAACCGGATCAAGGCTCTGTACGAGGGTGTCGTCCGGTCGCTCCGCAAGCGTCCCGAGTCTCGCACTCGTCACGGTGCACCGCGCTCCCGTCGCTCCTCTTCTCAGTTCCTCCGCCCGCAGATATCAAACGTCGCCTCCGTCACCGCCGACAAGGTGCCGCTCCTTCACCTCAAGCGCAAGGTCGGCATGAACTGGGAGTACAGCAGCAACCTTACCGGCGTGTACCTCGACATTCTCCACGAGATCGCTACCTCCGGCACGACTTTCAAGGACAAGAACGCACTTCTCACCGGTGTCGGCAAGGGCTCGATTGGCGTCGAAATTCTTAAGGGTCTTCTCTCCGGCGGCGCTCACGTCGTCATCACTACCTCTCGCTACAGCCGCGCGACCGTGGAGTACTACCAGGGCATCTTCCAACGCTTCGGCAGCAAGGGGTCTGCGCTCACGGTTGTTCCTTTCAACCAGGGCTCGAAGCAGGACGTTGAGGCACTCGTCGACTACATCTACTCTACCCTCAGCCTCGATCTCGACTACATCCTACCCTTCGCCGCTGTCCCCGAAAACGGCCGCGAGATCGACGGTCTTGATGACAAGTCCGAGCTTGCACACCGTATCATGCTCGTCAACCTGCTCCGTCTCCTCGGTGTCGTCAAGAACAAGAAGGCCAGCCGCCACTTCGTCACTCGTCCCACTCAAGTCATCCTCCCGCTGTCTCCCAACCACGGTCTGTTCGGCAACGATGGCCTCTACTCCGAGTCGAAGATCTCGCTGGAGACGCTCTTCAACCGCTGGAACAGCGAGAGCTGGGGCGAGTACCTCTGTCTCGCCGGTGCTGTCATCGGGTAGGTATTATATACTTCTGACCCGATTCATCGCTGAACACAATTCGCAGGTGGACGCGTGGAACAGGCCTCATGGAGGCGACCAACACCGTCGCTCACGAGCTTGAAGGCCATGGCGTCCGCACCTTCTCTGCGAAGGAGATGGCGTTCAACATCCTCGGTCTCATGCACCCGCTGCTCTTCAGCATCACGCAAGTTGAACCTATCTGGGCCGACCTCAACGGCGGCATGGATCGCCTTCCTGATCTCGCCGACATCACCACTCGCATCCGTACCGACCTCGCGAAGAAGAGCGAGCTTCGTCGTCTGATCGCCCGCGACAATGCTGCGGACTTTAAGACCATCAACGGCGTCGAGGCGGAGCGCGTTCTGCAGACCATCAACGTGACGCCTCGCGCCAACTTCCAGTTCAGCTTCCCTAACCTGGAGCCGGCGGAGTCCCTTGAGAACTTGAGCAAGCTGCGTGGCATGCTCGATCTCGAGAAAGTCGTCGTCGTCACTGGCTTCGCCGAGGTCGGACCTTGGGGTAGCTCGCGTACTCGTTGGGAGATGGAAGCTCGCGGCGAGTTCACGATTGAGGGTTGCATCGAGATGGCGTGGATGATGGGCTTCATCAAGCACTTCGACGGTCGCCTCAAGGATGGTTCGCTCTACGTCGGGTGGGTCGACGCGAAGTCTGGAGAGCCTGTGGACGACAAGGACGTCCGCGGCCGGTATGAGAAGGAGATTCTCGCCCACGCTGGCGTTCGTCTCATCGGTGAGTACTATCGGCATCGTCTGGGTTCCTTTGCTGACGACTCTTACAGAGCCGGAGTTGTTCCGCGGTTACGACCCGAAGAAGAAGATCTTCAACCAGGAGATCGAGCTTTTGCACGACCTCGAGCCGTTCGAAGCCTCGCAGGCCGACGCCGAGAAGTTCAAGTACGAGCACGGCGAGAAGTGCGACATCTGGGCTGGTGAGGGCGGCCAATGGTTCGTCAAGTTCAAGAAGGGCGCTCGTGTCTTCGTTCCCAAGGCCTTCAAGTTCAGCCGACTTGTCGCTGGACAGATTCCCACTGGCTGGTCTGCTGGTCGCTATGGTATCCCCGAGGACATCATTGCTCAAACCGACCGCGCAACGTTGTGGGCTCTTGTCTGTGCTGCGGAGGCACTCAACATGTCTGGCATCACCGACCCGTATGAGCTCTACCAGCACATACACCCTTCTGAGGTTGGCTCGAGCATTGGTAGCGGCATGGGTGGTGTCATGAGTTTGTCGGCCATGTTCAAGGACAGGCGTGACGAGAAGGAGGTGCAGAACGACATCTTGCAGGAGACGTGAGTACGAGCTTTGCATCGTCTGTGGCAAAGGCTAACTCTCGCTCGGTCAGGTTCATCAACACCACTGCTGGTTGGGTCAACCTTCTGCTTCTCTCGTCGAGCGGGCCTATCAAGATCCCTGTTGGTGCTTGGTGAGTACTGCTCGTCTGATAAACAGTTTCTCGACTCATTACTCTATTCAGCGCCACTGCCCTTCAGTCTGTTGAAATCGCCTGCGACACGCTGCTTTCGGGCAAGGCCAAGGTTATGCTGGCTGGAGGCTTCGACGACTTCAGCGAGGAGGGTTCGTACGAGTTCGCCAACATGAAGGCGACAAGCAACGCGGAGACGGAATTCGCAATGGGTCGTGAACCGACTGAGATGTCGCGTCCTACGACGACTACTCGCTCTGGTGTACGTATATTTACTTCAGTCGTGTTTCCGATTGTCTCTGATACTCACGCATTCGGTGTAGTTCATGGAGGCGCAGGGTACGGGTGTGCAAGTTCTCATGAGCGCCAAGACTGCTCTCGAGCTCGGGTGCCCGATTCGTGGTATCGTTGCCTTCACTTCGACGTCTACGTGAGTACGATGATCATGCATACCTTATCATGAGCTGATGTCCTCGTCTAGTGACAAGGCTGGCCGGTCTGTCCCTGCGCCCGGTCGCGGTGCGCTTTCGATCGCGCGCGAACTCCACACCAAACAAGCTCTCCCTATTCTCGACATTGCGTACCGCTCCCGTCAGCTCACGTTCCGCCGCAAGCAGATCGCCCAGTGGTTGGAGAATGAGCGCCAGCAGCTGCAAGATGAGGTCGAGTTCCGCAAGAGTCGTGGCGATGCTGTCGATGATGAGTACCTTGCGACCCGCATCGCGGATATCGAAAAAGAGGCCGCTCGCCAGGAGAAGGACGCGCTTGCGACGTACGGCATGCTCGAGGGCGTTGATCCTCGTATCGCGCCTCTCCGCCGGGCACTTGCTATCTGGGGTCTTACTGCTGACGATCTCGGTGTCCTGTCGATCCACGGCACGAGCACAGGCGCGAACGAGAAGAACGAGACACATATCTGGAACGACGTCTTCACCAACCTCGGCCGCACGAACGGCAACGCTATCCCTATCATGGCACAGAAGAGCCTTGTCGGTCACTCGAAGGGTGGTTCGGCGGCGTGGCAGTTCGCTGGTCTCCTCCAGAGCGTCGAGTCTGGCATCATCCCTGGCAACCGGAACGCGGAGTACGTTGTCCTCGTGACCCCTCTCTGTTCGGAACTAACCTTTTGTACAGCAACATCGATGCGCTCTTCAAAGCACATACCTACCTCATCTTCCCTTCGAAGACGATCCATACTGATGGTATCCGCGCTGGTATCATGGTACGTAACTTACACAGAATGTCTGTAAATGGTCTTGCTGACGTGCTTGGAACTTAGTCGTCCTTCGGGTTCGGTCAAGTCGGTGGTACTTGCATGGTCATCCACCCTCGCTATCTGCTTGCCGCCCTTGAGCCCTCGGTGTATGAGGCGTACAAGATCAAGAACCGCCATCGCCAACGCCTGTGCTACAAGGCGATGAGCGAGATGATGACCTCGAACAATCTCGTCAAGGTCAAGGATGCTCCGCCGTACAGCAAGGACCTCGAGGCTCCTGTCCTTCTTAACCCGCTCGCGCGCGCGTCGTACAACCCGAAGACGGGTAGCTACGAGTTCACTGCCAAGCTCGAGACGAAGCCCAAGGTTGACACCGCGAACGTCAAGGCCGTCTCCGAGGTGCTCGCTGGCAGTGCGACGACCGGTGTTGGTGTTGATCAAGGTACGCCGTTCTCGCATTGTGACTCTGCACTCCTGCCTGACCTGTAAACGCGTCACAGAGCTCATCTCGTCCGTGCCCTCCTGGAACCCGACCTTCGTTGAGCGCAACTTCACTGAGGCCGAGGTCGCGTACTGCCAGTCCCAACCCTCGCCATCCGCGTCATTCGCTGCTCGCTGGGTCGGCAAGGAGGCTGTGTTCAAGTCGCTCGGTGTTGCCTCTAAGGGTGCCGCTGCCGCCATGAAGGACATCGAGATCCTTCCTGATGAGTCCGGTGTCCCGACGGTCACTCTCCACGGTCAAGCCAAGGCCGCTGCCGACGCGAAGGGTGTTACGAAAGTCCACATTTCCCTCAGCCACTCTGATGTGAGTACCCTCTCTGTCGGTTCTTCTCGTGCATGAGCTCATCTACTCTCTACAGACGACCGCTATTGCCTTTGCTCAGGCATCTTCTGCATGAACGTTTTCCCTCTATTACCCTCATATATTGCGTCTTATAATGGGCTAATGTCCGTTGCTCTGGGGCTGTTGTCATCGTATCCATGAACTCGAATCATCCGCATAGTATCTGTATCATCCGCACACGTCACGTTTCTTTTACGCTCCATGTAATGAATGCATCACGAATAGATCTCTTTCTTTCTCATCAGTCTCTTTGCTGTGCAGTGTGGTTCAACCAGATACTCGAAGTACTGATGGATCATCCAGTTTACGCACTTCAAGAATGCACCGGGTGGGTCATTCAAATATTCATCGATTCGTGAAGATATGTGCGTACTCGGTGCATTGCCTCCATCTGCGAGCACGGGTCAGACTATTGCAGTTACGCAGGAGAATACAACATGTGCTCTTCTACGTATGCAGCAACCCGAGGGGTGACCATCGTCCTCCAACTCTCGTCTCCCTTCGCGATCTTCTCGCGCACCTCGCTGCTGCTGTACGCGCACTCCTTCTCACCGATATAGACAAAGGCTATGTGGTCCGCTGGCGCGACATCGCGCACAAAGTCAGGCAGCTGGGTCTCCGCCTTCTCTTCCTCCTCGCGCGAGACGCCCCTGCTGACCCTGCGCGCGCAGATGATGCGGGAGTCGTTCTCGGCCGGGGAAAGGAAGCGGTGCAATGCGGTCTGCATGGCTCCTTCGGAAGCGTAGTAGCGCGCCGCGAAGAAGCGGACGATCGTGTCCGTGCCCATGAGGAAAGTGAGCTTTGGGGAGGGAGGCTGGGTACTCGTGCTGTCGCGCAGGGACAAAGACTGCGGAGCGGGTATGATATCATCTCCCGAGTAGAGGTCGGAGATGCGCTTGTGCAGGAAGTCGAGCAGGAGGGCGGACTTCCCGACGAAGGTGGGCTCGTCAATGATGGCAACTGCGACGTTGGACTCGTGCGCTATCGATTCCAGAGGTGTTGTATGAGCCGTATGGAGAACACGACTGGGGGTCGGTGCGAGGTCCTGGGCGAGCAGGACCATCATCTCCATGCGCTGCTCGTATGTCGCATCTCCCGGTTTGAGTTGCTTATCTGCATTCCGGACGGAGAGCAGGAGCAGACGGGCGTCGAAGTCAACTGTAGATGGGTGAGCAGCGATTGGGATATCTGCGCTGCTTCCAGGCGAAAGAGGCGAAGGCCGGACGATGCTGGCGAGTGCCAGGTGCGCGAGAGTAGGTGGGTTGAACGAGGAGTCAAGAACGGAGACCTGGATGGTCGGCGAGATGTGTGGGCGGCCGGGAGGTAGTGGCCAGCGAGGATGTGAGGTATGTATCAATTCGACAGACGACAGACCGCGTTGGATGCGATGGAGGAATGAGGAGAATGCCATCTCGAGGGTTTCAAGAAAGCACGCCTGGGGTAGTCGACATGGTCGGAAAGATTGAACAACGGGACTGACCAATGCAAAGACATGCGCACTCAGACTCTGAAGCCTCAACCTGCAGCTCTGATTCTGTCCCGATGTTCTTCTGAAGGATATTTGGATGTTGCCCGAGGTCGTGGTGGGAGACCAAGTTGTGTCGGGGTGGCTAGACAAGAGAGGGAGATAAGATAAGGAGAGATTGATCTTATCAATGGAGCCACAGACTGGACTCGTCCCGCAGACGCATCCGAGGAAAGCACCTCGACGAGCAAGCCATGCAGAAAGACGCCGACGGATTTTACACGCCTGCAGCCTGTGAGTCTTCCCGCCACCATCCTCGTGAGAGCCTCCTTCATGCCCGACCCAGCCGCCTCCGCAGACACCGCTCCCGCAGAGGGCGCGTCCGAGCCCAAGAACGATGGCGGTCAGTCAAACCACACCCACCCCGCGCTGCACAATCTCACAGATCGCGATGTTCAGACGTCACGGACCTTATCAAGTCCACCTTCGAGGTGGCGGTGAGTACTCAGGTCGATATATGCGATGAAAGACGCGTCTAAGACGCGTCGCGGATAGGTCACGCTCGCAGATCAGCAAGCCGACCCCAACTCTCCTCTCTTCAGCGCGAAGACCTTCGAAGAGCTAGGACTGTTAGTATGCTGCAAGAGTAACAGGCACCCGTTCTCATGCGATTACTGTGCACAGGAATCCGGATCTCCTGAAGGGCATCTACGACATGGGTTTCTCAAAACCATCCAAGATCCAGGAGCGTGCATTGCCGCTCTTGCTTGCTAATCCGTGAGTGCTTCGTTCCTCTTGTCCGGTGCGTTAGGAGAATGGAGATGGAGAACGAAGACATGAGGTGGTCTGCATCGGGTCGAGTGCCAACATCCCTCTCGGTGGCGCGTCCAGTTGTGGGATGGGTGCGGATGCTGAAGCCGAGCCTTGACCCCTTCATGATTGCGATGTTACGGATCGCACATTGCGCAAGGGCGTTCTCTACTTCGCATTCATGGAAGAAAAATTGCCAGAGCTCACGGAGCGACGCATATACGCAATGCAATGTGCGTATTCTGGATGAACTGCAAGTGGCTCATCTCCGCAGTGCCGTGGTCCGATTGCTGGGGACTAGGAACACGTCGAGCATTCGTGGAGCTCTATATCGACCGTGCTCGACTGTGCCAGTGCGTACAGATGAGACGACACTGCTGCGTGGAGATACCTCCTCTTCTGTGAAGTGCGTGCGATGTGCGGAGAGCACCTCAATCTATCCGGCTTCAGCAGGAGCGTTGCTTCGAGGTTCATCTCCGTTACTACTCTGCGTCCTCGGTATGACTCGATGTCATATGAACGCGTCGCTGTGAGAATCGCAGGATCGTTGAATTCGGACCGTGATCCATCACCGTCAGCGTCGGATCGCGCGATACATGCTCAGAAGTGAGCTCTAAAGCTATGGTCATCGCATTCCGGATGAGAGGTCATCTACCTCGACCGTTCGAGGTCCTAGGGTGACTATCTGCGTCGGAAGGTATTGGCTATGCTATGGAACGCCCTTCTGTTCATGTAGCAAGGTTCTTCTCGATTGCGATTCACGGCCAAGGATCGGTCCTCTCAGTCTATCTCCATCGTCGCTCCCTCCGCCTTTGGGAGGTCCTGTTCCAGCGGAAGAGCTCATCTTGAGCAGCGTTATTGTCCCATCGTCGTTCGAATCGACAACGATGACGTAGTTGGTTCCAGCAAGATTTATAACTTCAATGGCCGCCGCATGGAAGCCTCTTGCATGGGCTTCTAGTCTCCGATAACCACTACCCTTTTCGTGTAGATTGCACTGCTTATGGCGACGCACGTTGGGGTTAGCACCCGCTATTCACATAACGTCGCGCCATGTGTAGAAGCCACCCTCAATACTCTTGTCTCGGCTTCCGCGATGAGAAGCTCGCTCACTGGTCTTCTCACAGCCCGCAGAACATGATCGGACAATCACAGTCGGGAACAGGGAAGACAGCTGCGTTCGTACTCACGATGCTCAGTCGTGTTGATTACTCGATCAACAAGCCTCAAGTCGGTAACGCATCTATTCATGTGGAGTCTCCGTTGCTGATCTGCTCCACCTCAGGCACTGTGCCTTGCACCATCGCGAGAGCTAGCGAGACAGATCATGTCCGTCGTCGTCGCCATGGGCAAGTTTACGCAGGTGCAGACCGAGTATGCCATCAAGGAGAGCCTGCCAAAGGGTGCAAGCAACGTTACGGCGCACATCGTCGTCGGGACTCCAGGGACAATGACAGACCTGATTAGGCGGAAGGTGATCGACGTGTCGGCGGTGAAGGTTTTCGTGCTCGATGAGGCAGACAACATGCTCGACAAGGACGGTCTGGGCGAGCAGACGCTGCGGGTGAAGAAGTACGCTCTCTATTTCCCGCTGAATTGCTGAACCCTAAACTCACTTGCCACTGTTCTGCTCCCTTGCGCATGGCACGCCTGCATCTGCAGCATGCTGCCGAAGAATCAGGTGCAGATTATCCTCTTCTCGGCGACGTTCCCCGACCACGTGCGCAACTTTGCGAACAAGTTCGCACCGAACGCAAACAAGATCGAGCTGCAGCGCAATGAGCTCTCGGTGGACAACATCCGGCAGTTCTACATGGACTGCAAGAATGAGGACCACAAGTACGAGGTGCTCGTCTCGCTCTACCAGCTCCTCACCATCGGCCAGAGTATCATCTTCTGCCAAGTACGTGATTGTGCTGATTGTGTGCGTCCGGCTTCTGACACAAAACGCCGTCTCGCTTGCCGACTCGTTGCTTCGCGTGTTCCCGGACACGCCCCTGTCAACGTCTGGACCTCGACCTGGATCCTGGACGCTGATCCGTACTCCATGCATCTGCATCTGCGCCGTCTCCCTGTTTAGCATCGACACACTGCCGACCGCATCTCGCAGCGGATGACAGCAGAGGGCCACAAGGTTGCGTCGCTGCACGGCGCCAAGGATGCGCAAGAGCGCGACGCCATCATCGACGGGTTCCGCGAGGGCAAGGATAAGGTGCTGATCACGACGAACGTCATCGCACGCGGCATCGACATCCTCCAGGTGAACATGGTTGTCAACTACGACCTCCCACTCATGGCCGAGCGCGACAACCACGGAAACAAGGGCGATCTGCGGCCCGACATCGAGACGTACATCCACCGTATCGGTGCGTGGCCTTTCCGTAGGCATGCGCGGGCCTGACGTGCGCGTGTGTGACTATCATCGCTGACGCTGACGGGGCTCTCTTTTCCTCTTTCGTTCACCGTGCTGTCAATGACGGTGCGGTGTGTATCTGGCATCTTCTTGCGCCTGCAGGTCGCACGGGTCGCTTCGGACGAAAGGGCATCTCGATCAACTTCGTGCACGACAAGGCGACCTGGCAACAGATGGAGCAGATTGAACGGGCGACGGGGAAGCAGATCATTCGTATCGAGACGAACGACCTCGACGCGATGGAGGAGGTGCGTGTGGCCATGTTCGTTGTTTCGCGGGAGCATCTCGATCACGAGATCTCTGCGCGCATGCTTCTTCTCCTCGTCCACGTTTCCCGCCACTGACACCACCTCTGCCGAACACGCAGCAAATGAAGAAGGCATTGAAGTAGATGCGCATGCCGCGCAAGTCCCAACTCGCAACTGTTGTACTCCGTCCGAACGCACGGTCTGGCCCCGCAGCCAGAGATGTATTCCCGTTTTGTAGCATGTAGCCCCCAATACCCCGCCGCTGGGGTACGAACACGTCTAACACGATCTAGCACACTTTGGAATCACGATGCACGAATCGCACGACCACGGCTGAAACGTTCGAACCCTGAACGCGGTGCTTCAAGCTAGCTTCGAAGCCCAGGCCTATTGTACGTCCATAAACCGCCAAGGCGTTCTGCAGTGCTGCACCTGCCCGAGTATCTCGGTCATGAGGCTGGCAGGGTTGGCGATCCGCCAGGGGCAGGACTGGGATGAAACCAAGTATGTTCCGTCGAGCCTTCAAGCACACTTCACTTACTCACGCCCCGCACTACTCTGCAAAGATCCGTGGTGTGCCCGTGTCAAGTGGGCAGTCTTGACGTCTGTTGCCGGATAGTGCTCTTCCTCTTCTTTCGCCCTCTGCTCTTCGGGCTGGGCAAGGCAGGTATGACTTCATTTCGCTGCAATTGCAATGAACTCGAAGCTTGATGGAGCCTGGCTCTGCGCATCGCGCTGTCATGCCCATGATGGAGGCCTGCGGAGTACGCCTATTTTGTCAGATTCATTGGCTCTTGGACTCGAATCTCGGCTGCGCGCGGCGACCTTCTCTTCTGTGCTCGTCCCCGCGCTGGCACCGCCAGCGCGAGACTCGTCCTTGGGCTTGCACGGCGCGCGCCCATGGAGCTCCCCGTCGTCGTCGACATGACACTCACGGGGCGGGTGGTGGTGATAGTGATCAGCATACCGCCACCCCTCGTGCAGATCCCACGCGCTGTTAGGCATGTATCCGTGGACGGTCACCGCGAACGGCACTGATTTTGACACGAGACGTGGCTTCACATTGCACGGCGCCCGACGCGGATCCCACACCCGCTGCAGCCCCACGTGTTGGGGGCCGCCGGATGTGGGATACGCCCGCTGCGACGGGCTCTTCATTCGCCTGGCCCTTGGGGCGCAGCAATCGGGGCCAATATACGTAGGCTCGCCGACAGGCGCAGCGACACCCACCTCACAATGCTCACGTTTGCACGCGACACGTCAAACTGGCCCTTCGTGGCGTTAGAGTGTAGGTTGACGAACCGACGAAGCATGGGCAGCCAGTGCGGCGGGCAATTACCTCACTCCGAAGGCTGCTGACGGAAATTAAGCGTACAGATTCGACAGCTTGCGGCGATCTTGCATTGCGTGCCCGCCGCCTGCATCCGGAAGGCGCGGTGCCCGTCTGCGCGCACGCGCGGGGGCATGTGTCTGCATCGAGCGATCTCGAGAACGCAGCACGCGGGACGCAGGATGCGCAGAGGACCGCGACCGTGCAAGGCGTCGACGTCTGCTGTTTGGCGATGTGGGCATGTGTAGCGGCAGCATGGCCCGTGTAAGCAACCCGGGCCCAGCTCTGCGCACGTCGCATGCCTCACGCGACGACTACGACGAGCGATCGCCCAAGTGCCTCAGATCGCTGGGCCGCGAGCCAATCTGCCACCGCTGGGCGGGCCTCGTCTGCGAAGGGAGTCGGGGCTGCCGCATGCAAGTCCGCTCCGTGTCCCATGTCCGCACTCGTGCACGGCGTTGGCCTGAGTGGGGACATATGGCGGAGTTGGCAACGGGAGGCGCGTGCATTGGAGGTAGGAGCGATTCCTGAGCTGGCTGAGCTCTCGAACGTGTTCCCTGTGCTCATGGGCGGAGGCCAGCTTTGCGTGCGTGCGAGATCTCGGACATGGACGATCAGAAGCAGGGTGCGTTCGATGTGGGACGGGCAGGAGTGGAGGACGGGGTGGAGACGTCTCGCAGGAAGCGGAAGCGCAGCTGCCAGCTTCCGAGATTCATCAGGAGGGACCGGGATGGGCGATGTCAGCCCGAATTGACCACACTGGCATGGGCCGCTTCCGTGATAGCGAAGGCCATGCTTCGAAACGTTGCCCCCCGCGGCCTTGTCTGGACGGCCAATGAGACTCCCTCGGTACGGGTTCGCGCCTTTGGGTAATTGCGCGCGGCGACCATAGTTATGTTATCACGTTCCTTGATCCACTCCCTTCTCTCGCCTTCGGGTGATGAACCCTCCTCTGCCTATAAAATGCCCATGAAACTCAGGCTCAGACACTCCACTCCCCCCGAGACCCGCCTCGCCAGAAGCACCCCTCCTCTGCACCTCGCTCTTGCACATCTCTTCAAAAATGCTCTCTACCTTCTACTCGTGGTCGATCGAGCACATCAAGAATGTGTTCGAGGCAAAGTCTGAGCGAGACTGCCTCAAAGCGCTCGACGACACCTTCTCTCAGCGGCTCGAGTTCACGTTCAACGGCTCTCCGCTGCCTCGCGTCGGACTGCAAAAGATCGTCCTCGCGATGCTCCAAAACTCTGGATTCTGCCTGAACGTGGACTGGCTCAATGCAGTCGAAGTCCCACGGGACGGCTCCAACCGAGTGAGTTCATATCCGTGGGACCCGCAAACCTTGGCCGGTTCTCACCTGTGCTTCTCTCCCCTCTCCCGCAGAACGGAATGCTTGGAGGCTACTACGTTATCAGGAACGTAAAGAAGCCGCTCCCGGGCTCGGCCAAACTCGCGCTTTTTGAGCGACACAAGTCTGTGAACGTCGAGTGAGTTCCGCGTGCACGCCTGCGTGGACCACCTTCGAGACTCACGTTCATGTGCCTACAGGATCGAGTCCGAGTCGTCAGACCCCAGTGTCGACAGCCGGCGCATCGTAAAACTGGCCATCGTTGCCACGGACGTCCCTGTTCCACCAGCAAGCCAGTTCTCGATATGATCCGCATGCGTCCACGCCGCCCCCTTGTCCTGCCCACCCCACTCCGCTCTTCATTTACCCACACATCATATCCTCCGTGCCCCTCTATACGCCTATGCATATTTATGATACCCCCATCACTATAGACATTGTACTTTAGCGCATATCACACACAGTATCATTACCATAGACTAAGACTCGCCTCGTTTTACTCTTGCCCTTGCTATCGCTTTGCTGCTATCTGATGGGTGTAATTGAACGTTACTGGAAGTATTTAGAGCTCCTGTCGTGCGATGTCCTGGCGATCAGCCTGCAAGACAAATGTCACGTTCCCTACTCGTGGCAGGTTTCATGGGCGTCAGTCAACGTAAACCGCAGTCACGTACCTCCATCATGTTCCGAGGATGTCCAACAGCTCGAGCTGCACGCATCTTTGGCATCCCATCCCCGTCGCTCGGCAGCATCGCGAAGAACCGGTTGCAGTCCTCTCAGCGGTTGCAACACGTTCAATGTGTCCCGCGTATGTTCAGCGTTCTGATGCATGTTCCTGAGCACTCGACAATTTTTTTTCAACGCGTTCGCCACGTAATGCAGCTGATACACGAACCGTGCAGCCATCGCGTGAGAAGCGAAGCTTTGTGCAGGACCATGACGCCAGCCCACTGTTCGCGGATGACAGTGAGCTTGACTGACACGTCCAGGTCAAGCGACACGACAGAGGTCATGATCACTGCTCACCCTGCAAACTAGGACTCGCGATCCACCTTTACTCGGACCACTGTGCGAAGCGGAGAAACCACGGTTCTCGCACGTCGCCTTACCACTTGAAGTCTTATTTCCCTAGGCTCGCTCTCTCGCTTCCTCTGTCCTGGTGCAAATCGTACGCCGCCCAAGAACATCTTCGGTACTTCGGAGTGATTCTGTCAAACAGCCCTGGTACCCCAAACGCACGCCATTGCGTAGAGGGAAGAGGACACTCGGCATAAGCTATAACCCCCGAAGTCTTCTGGTATTCTGTTTGTCTCGCCTCGGGTTCTGTTGCATATGTTGAACAGTCGTGGTACTGATGGTTCGCATTGTTCTAGGGCTTTCGGTGCGCTCCCATCTGGCAGATTCGTCGAACGGCCGCACAAAATCTCTCACGCCTTCAAAATACGGGTGCGCCCCACCATGGTGGTCCTCGACGGTGTTTCCAAGAAGGCGATGGCTCTTACGACAACGGTGCTTGTCTGGCGAAATATGCATGTGGACGCCAGATTGGCCGGCCTGTCCAAGGTGAGCCGTACCCGGAATTGCGCAGCCGACTCTAGTTCTCTATCTCCCTCCTTCCCAGTGGAGTCTGATAGACTTGGTGACTTTCCACTGAGGTTATACTTAGAAGCGCCAGTAAGACGGTACTTCATCCGGTGCATCCTATATCTAACAAGAGCCCAGGAGAGTCGCAAGGAGTCGCACGGCTCCGCACGCTTGTCGCGGAGCGTCATGTTGAAGCGTTCATATACGTATGCGTACAAGTCACCTGGGTCCCAGACTGCGGACGTTTGGAGCATATGCATGCTCACATCAGGAGCAGGCTCTCCGCTCTCCCCGCTTCAACGCGGTGACAGATGCACGAGACATCCGTATGCATTGCCAGGGCTGCGCGCGGCTCTGAACAATGTCCGGCACGCCCACTGGAAGCGAAGGGTGTTCACATACTTATGCACCGTGCACGTCAGACATTCCATCGCTTGCACCACGTCGAGACGAGGAGCCTGATCCGGACGCAAGGATGGGACGGCGGCGCTGACACAGTGCTTAGTCGGGCGTCCAGATGGCGTATTGGCGTCGTGGCGTAGTGTTGTCTAGGTGCGATTGTCCCATATTCCCATCTCACGCCACGATGCTTACGGAGGCAGTCGTCGCGAACCACGCTCACGCCCACTGGGGTGGGCGTGCTTCGCACTTGAGTATCAGAAGTCACGGATTACGACACGCGTGATTTTGACTTCCTGCCTTTCCTGCCTTCTCGAGCTGCCATCGGTCGACCGTGTCCATGCTTGGCCGTAGAGCCCATCCAGATCCCGGAGCTTTCCACCCTCTCCTGTCTGCGGTGGACAATGCCGTCGACAATCATTTTCGCGAACCCAGGGGCCCGCGTGGGCCACCCCATGCTCCTGCCAAGCGACCCTCCCGCGACCATGCATCCTGTCCGGACCGTCTGGGATGGTTACGGCATGTCATAACGAGATGCGTTGGGCGTTGGGCGGCGCTGTAGTCGTTTCGTGCATCATAGCACAGGCTTGTCCTTGTGACGCCTACGCGGGCCCGCTGGCTCACACGTCCACAGAAATTGAAGGCTCGAAGGGGCACAGGCCCGAACTCCGAGGATTTTGTCTGCCCTGAGTGCATCCCAGAGCCAAGGTAGAGGACTCGGGCGGGATATACGCATTGGGCGACGGAAGACACCGTTCCGCGGCTTTGGATCGTGTGTATCATGTCCGTAACGAGAGCAACGCTTCCCCCACCCATATGTCCCTACACTCGTTCCTTGCTATGTAAGTGAGTACAAGTGCTCGTCGTCAGAGTTATCATCCCACGGCCGGATTTTCTGGGGAGCCAACTTGGGCTGCGCGTCCCCGTATCTGTACTGAACACTTTCATGCACATGTGAACGATCGCCCGTGTTGCATACAGTACGAGTACGATGCGTGCAGGCCGTGCCTTCCCCTTCCCAAAGAATTTCAGCTTCCGAGCATCTCGTTCACATACGGCCTACACCAAACTTTGAAACTGCTGCCCGCAAAAGCCTGAGGCGGCCGCCAATGCTGCGCGACTTGACCGGTCAGAAGACCCATGAGCCTCGCCGAGCTTAAGCCATGCGAGGCTCTTTGCTTACGGACGCTGTATGTCACTGCGGGCTTGGGACCCAAGTTGACCCGAATAGTACCCACCATGAGATTGCATTGAGATCATCGGGAAGAAGCAAAGAACGGAATGTCCCAGACCTGCCAGTGAACACATTTGTCTCGCAGAGCGATACCCACACCGTGTCTATAGTGACCCCCAGACGTGTCTGTCTCATAAAGTCACAATGGAGATCTGGAACGTTCATAACTCTCTACACGTAAATGTCCGCGATAATCACGGCGGCGCGAGGCCTTTCGGGAAACCACCACGCCGTGCTATGTGCGACGAAATTCCGGAAGTGGTATCGAAATGGGACTGCGCATGCGCATAGGGGAGCACCCTCCACGAGGCTCTCGCCGTACTCAGTTGCGATGGGGAGCACCGTCTATTAGGTAAGGAGATCACCGTGAAGAACACCATGAGCGCAGTCGCTTGCAGGCAGAGGAAGAGATCTAGAAGGTCGGAGGCCCGGGGCCGTCCGTCGTCCATGGCACATGGTAGGCGGGCATATCTCGGGCAGAGCGATGCTGTCGATGGTGCGCAATCTCGACAAGATATAAGCGAGTCGCAACGGCAGCGATGATCCCTCACCTTGCCCTTGGCACCATCAAAAAGACTCGGCCATGTGTTTGACCACTGCGGCCCATCGTCGGGTCAATCAACGGGGGGTAGCGTGTTAGATCCAAGGGTGCAGACTTCCTGCAGCAACGTCGCAAGCCGAGGAGCTGCAGATCGCGCTGGGCGAACGTGGAGGGGAAGCGAGGTGCATCCTCAGCTCCCGCTGTAGCCGAGAGCTGCAGCTTGGTTCCTGGACTTTCGGGTTTCGGAGCTCGGGAGGAAGGACACGGCTGGTACGGACGGATGCACGAAGTCGGGGACTCCCTACCTCCCGACGTTGGCGCGTCCTGCAGACGCGCCTTGGCGTCATCCGCCCTGGACGGGTTACTACCCAGGGGTATGTACTGAACTGACGTGCGGCCTGGTCCCGAAATGGAAGGCATGCCGACCGACATAAGCTGTCGAGCGATTCGCTCGTCACCGGCGGTAAGTAGGGTGCCTGCAGGATGGGACGGTTCCCGATGTGTGGTGAGGTGATCGCAGCAACGCGTTCAGCTATGCCTCGATCGGTCGTGGTCCGTGTGCCCCGAATCGTCTGGACAAAAGAAAGTCGTAAGTGACTAGCGGTTATCCAGCGTAATTGCCACCCCACCGGACATGATATCGCGGGATAGTCCTATTCCTATGTTGGGCGTTTGGGCGAGTGATCAAGCCGAGAGTGCGTTTCATGGCGCACTGTCCAACCGACTCGGGGAAGAGCAACCCCCACCCCGCTTTCATCATGTTGTGAACTATTATAGAACCACTGAGTAGACTGCAACGTGTAACCTACCAGCATCAACATCGAGAGCGGCGTTGCAAGAGGAATGCACTGAGTTTGATTGATCTGAACCCGTCGCGTTGGTCTGTTACCATCTAGACCACAGCAAGGTCCGCAGACCTGGTAGTGGCTGGTCGGCCTTGTCTGACTGTTCATACTCTAGCTTAACATTTGAGAAGTTCCGAGCACGATCGGAAGTTGGGGAGATTGGGGAGATGGGCGTATCACTCACAATGCAGAGACGGAGAATGGACTTCTCTTCGTGTCCGCTGCTTGGATACTGCTGCCCTCATCCCGAGTGCCACGGTGCATCCAGTCAGACTGGCCGGTCATGCCGAAGTTCGAAGTCACCATGAGCTTGTCCGCTGAGCAGTCGCCGGATCGATCCTCTACGGGAAGATTGGCCGTGAAGAAGAATGGGAAGATAATCCCTCTCCCGACAGGGTAGCTCATTTTCTTCATTCGACGGGCGACAGTTTAGCCACCCGCTCGACTCGGTGTGCTCGTTTCGCCGGTTCATACAAGTCGCGGTGACATGTATCGGAATTCGTGCTGGAAAGCACATCGTTGACAGTTGTTGATCGGCGGACAGCGGACGTGCTGCAAGCAGGGACGTTGCTGGAGGAAGCCGCATGCATTTGAAAGTGTGCGACCACATGAATACGGATCCTAATTCGCCGCTCCACGAAAGGTTTAGTGCGCATGACGGGAATAGCCACACCACACACCGGACGTGATCTGACAACGATATGCTAGAAACAGACGTACCTCGCCTGCGACCACCCGGCTGGCGCGTGGACCTGTCCATGTCGAAGGATGTCAAGGGGTTTTTCCACGGAGGACCATGGCCGCCCTAGAAAGTTTGGAATGAACTGAATATACATAGCTTCCGCTGCGGTTCGCCCAAGTTAACTCTGAAGATCGGGAACAGAACATCCTGTTAGGTAGAGGAACATGACTATCTGCGACAGGCACATACCCCTACCAGTCGCATCTTCTCTTGGGGCGGAGTCCAAAGGTCTCGGGCGGCTACGAAACCGCCCAGTAACCACGAGGCCACCGCACGCCCGCATAGAGCCCTACAGGAACCGCGCAGCGTCTCCACCGATCATCGAGTCTTCGCTGAAAGTTTAGATACATTGTGTTCTGTGGGCAGATACAGCGGATGATCAGTCGGGGTCGGAGTAACAGAACGTCTGCAGAACAATACCAATATCAGCGCCAACGCCATACACCGGGCCCAGTGATAGGCTCCAAGGGGAACGAAACTCTGCCCGAGGCTGACCAAGGCGTATACGAGCTCGGAGTTTGACCGCAGACAGCATACCTCGTCATGGTATGGCCGCACAGAAGACGTCGTGCCGAGGCATCACCCCGGACCGATGTATTTGTTCCTGCCTTTGTCTTTGAGTTGCGCTTCTCGCCCGAACTTGAATCCGACATGCGCTAGGCCATTGCTAGATGGCTACCATGGCAGAGGGACCCACCTGCGGCAGCTGGATGACGCAACATGCAGAATCAGAACGTCGGTCGGAACGACTATCAGGCCAGGGAAGCGCAAGACGCCTCGTTGAGAAGGCCTTTAGGATCGCATGTCCTTTCTGCTTCACTGGGACCCTGAACTGCGCACGGAAGCCGAGAAGGCTGCTGCGACGCCGTGCCCCGAGAGATGATGCGTCGATGACTGTACGTTTTACGACGCGAGAGTTTCCGTGCAGCGGTAATGGTGACGGAGAAGGTTACCGCGACGTGGAGGTTGAAGGCCTGGCGCATGTCGTCTCAGCTTGCAGGAGTCGGAAAGTCGCGGTCTGCGCTTGAAGAAGACAAGGTCCAATCTTCCAGATAGTCGAATGGTATCGTTTCGACTGCCAAAGGGCGAGTCTCATGAGATGGTCCAGTCTAGCCCACTAATCCTCCTAGTAAATAGGCATAAGCGCGCGACGATGAGCTTATGACCACTTACCTGAACAGCTTCTATAGCGTGCGTCAATGCTCTCTGCAAGGTCCAAAGTTCACTCCACGCGTCAGGTCCGTCGAAGTTGGAGCAATTCGCACGCAGACTTCTTGGGGGAGTTCATCTGGAGCTGAACATTGCTCCATGCAGTCAGGTGTTCGAAGAGGTGGAGACAGCATGTAGAAAGCAACACAGACTAATACAGAAGGAGACGCGGGATGTAATGGGAGTCCATGATAGCATATAGAACTACCGGAGCAGCATTCACACCGTACGAACGCCGCCGCGAGGCCGGATATGTTCAAAGGAACGGCAATCCGGTCGGTATGTTCTTCCGTTGCCTGTGGAAGAAATTATCAAACATATGGCGCGCGTTGGACGAACCTCATGACTCACAATTCGCGGACTATTGGAGCATCGGAACGACCGATGAGCATCTACAAATAGACAGGAAGCTGAAGGACTCACTTCGTATCACGAAGTTTGCAAGAACAGCGAAGAAGAGGAAAGCGCTGATCAGGACCGGACCCAGAACTTGATCTGAAAAGGAACAGGACATGTCAGATGCGCAATTTGGGAGTGCATGACGCGTGGATGTCGCACCAAAGTGACCAGGATCTCGGCGTCGTATCATGGTAATACGATGTTGATAGAGAGCATAGCCATAGATCTATGGTTGCCTGTTAATGATATGTGCGTTTTCGAGGGTTTCAAACGTACCAATACTGCGACACTGAAGGCCGCGTACGCATACGCAAAGTTCCGGGCAACCTGATCCTTCGAAGCGTTGAACAGTGCAAGTGCGAGGGTCCCGGTCAAGACAGATGTCTGGAGGTACGATATCCATGCTATATGGGAAGAACAAGTGTCGTTAACCATCATCCTGTATACTGTGGAAGTCATCCATCCCCATGAAGAAGACAGGCCTCTGGCACAAGAAGGGGTGGATGACAGGGCATCTGGACGTCTGCACTCAAACGAGCCCAAGTCTCGCCGCTGAGTAGCTACGAGACTGGACCCCTCGGATGAAGGGCAAAGTGATAAGAACAGTCCCCAGCCGCGCGCCGTTCCGTTGAGCCGCATGCACAGCTCATTCTGACGCTGCCGCCAATATTTCGACACTAACTTGCATCGCGTGACGACAATGGCGGGAGCGCGGTAGGGCCCAGTAGGAGTGGAATCAATGACAGGGTAAGACTATGGAAGTGCGGACGGCCCGAGGACCTTCCCCACGACAAACTCCTCTGAATGCTCTTGCAGAGGACTCACGCTACAAGAACAACTGAAAAATATCATACGCACTCCTCTCATTCGCGAACCAGACCTTGCCTTCCACCTTGATCGGAGTCGCGACCTTCTTTGGTATGCGGACTTGAGGCGGGACATGGTTGATAGCATGGTAGTCTCGGACAGTTGGCATCTGTCCATGCTCATCCTGTTGTGCCTCTGGGACGTTGTCAGCGCGAGTATAGCGGGGCCGACGCTGAAAGGTCTTCGTAGGGAGGGAAGCGAGAGCAGAGGGAGAGAATGGCGAGAATATCCTGCGGATGAGCGAGTCATGTCGGCCCTCATCGCTACTGTCGGTGGCCTCCCGTTCGGGTATTGTGTTTATAGTCGTGTCCGCCATGGTCCTCGTCGTGTCGGTCGTCGAGGAAGGAGGGGAGAGGGCTGCAGGCAACGGTGAGTTGACGGTGAGGCCTTGGCCCAAGTCCAAGTCCAAGCCCGGGCCGCGGAATGCGGCGCCACAACACCACGCACGTGCGTCGGTAGGCCTTGCGGTTATTTCCGGTGCGGAGATGTCGGAGTTCTAAGCGGAGTGATGGGTACGACGTCACTGTGGCTGCAGTCCGGCTCTCGTTCTAGGACGTTCTGGCAAGGCCGCGCGACGACGCCGGCGACTCAGTCGATTCCAGAATGGCACCCCGCAATAAAACGGCGGGGGGTCTTCCCGACGCGGGTCTTTCTCAACGTTCACCTTCGCATTCTAAGTGTTAATTTCTTGCTGTTTCTTTGCCTATCCCACACATCACCATGGGTACGGACTACTACAAGCTTCTCGGTGTCTCACGCGACGCCAGCGACGAGGAGATCAAGAAGGCGTACAAGAAGATGGTGAGTGTATGCGTACGGGATCTAGGAGGTCTATTACTGACTTGTGTTTGCTCTGCAGGCCTTGAAATGGCATCCAGATCGTAATGCTGGTTCAGAGGATGCCGCGAAGAAGTTTAAAGAGGTGAGTTTCCAAACCTTTGAGTGAAAGAGAGAGGAAGTGCGCATGGGGAGGGACGACGCCTCTATCACCTTGACGAGTCGCACCCATCCGTCCTCGCACCCATGCATCGATCCACACACGTATTGGGGAGGTACCGCTTTCGGCTTAACTTCAACCTTCCTTCCCTCTCCCCTTCATCCTTCCGCCCGCATTCTGGTCTGACCGATGGCTGACAACACGATGCATAGATCTCTGAAGCATTTGAAGTCCTCAGTGACAAGCAGAAGAGGACAATATACGACCAATTCGGAGAAGAGGGTCTCAAGGGCGGCGGTGTTCCCCCACAGGGTGCTGGCGGCCCAGGAGGCTTCTCGAACTTCGGCGGCTTCCCTGGAGCCCAGACCTTCACCTTCACCAGCGGTCCAGGAGGCTCCTTCAGCAGTGGTGGCGGCCGCGGAGGCTTCTCCCCAACAGACCCGAACAAGATCTTCGAGTGAGTACTTTCGTGCCTGCAACTCCACGAATACATATATTCTGACGTCTTCAACAGGCAGATCTTCGGAATGGGAGGACTCGGAGGTATGGGCGGGTTTGGCGGCGGCGGCGGTCGCAGCAGGATGTCCAGTATGTTCGGCGGTCACGGCGGCTACGATGATGACGACGACATGTCTGGGACGTACTTCAGCAGTGGTAGCATGCCCGGCGGCATGCCGCGCTCGCGTCCATCTAGCGGTCGCTCCGCATCCCCAGCCCCGTCTCAACCGACGGAGATCACGAAGCCGCTCAGGGTATCGCTGGAGGACCTATACTCGGGCACGACGAAGCACCTCAAGGTCGGCCGGCGGTTACTGAACGGCGGGACGGAGGACAAGGTGCTCGAGATCCAGGTCCATCCAGGCTGGAAGAGCGGCACCAAGATCCGCTTCCCTCGCGCGGGCAATGAGCAGCCAAACGGCGAGGCGCAAGACCTTGTCTTCGTCGTTGAGGAGAAGCCACACGAGCGCTTTGTGCGCGACGGCAACGACCTTATCACCACCGTCAAAATCCCGCTCGTCGATGCGCTCACCGGCTCCGGCTCGAAGCAGGTCGTCGAACACCTCGACGGCCGTAAACTCCAGGTTCCGCCTCCTGCGGGTATCGTCAAGCCCGGGGCGACGACGACGATCTCCGGCGAGGGTATGCCCGTTCGGAAAGCGGGCACGGTCAAGCAAAAGGGTGACATGATTGTCAAGTGGGACGTCATGTTCCCCGACCGCCTCACGCCTGCGCAGAAGGAGGGCATCCGGAAGGTGCTGAGTTAGATGAACTTGTCTTGTCATAGCGTCGGACTGCTCATAGCATGCTATCTGTAACTGTACAATGTAATTGTAGGATAGATTCTTTATACCCTTCTCGGTTATACGTGGCCTCTCCAGGGCAAGTGCTCGGGGGGAATGGTGTTGGTGCTCGTAGTTGTTTCGTCATACAGACAAGGCAACAGGATCTAAGTTGCTGCGATAGGACGTTACGTTTTCTGATTAATCCATGAGTGAACTGTGACACATCCTCGATATATGTATGACAGTGGGCAACAACAAGGAGTGGGCGGTAAAACGGTTACAAGTCCGTAGCCGTCCATCCCAGAAGACCCGGAATTACTCCTCTCCTCAGAACCTACTTCTGCCGCTGCATTAATGCCTCGACCTCTAACGGGATGCTTGCCAGCATATCTTCCGCGGTATGCCTGGGCTTCCATCCAAGAGCCCGCCCCCTCCTCCCGCACGCACGCGAATTCGAACCCCACGCGCTATAGGCAAGCTCCTCGCTTGTGAAGTACTTGACCAGCTCCTCGGGGGTGAACGGCGTCGGCTCGGGGTCTCCGGAAATCCCGTGGTCGACGAGAACTTGCCCGATGGTCTTACTGACTTGGTACCAGGTGTGCTCCCCGCTCTCCCCGAGGTAGAAGCCGTTCCAGCCATGTCCGGCAACGTCCGGGTCCCGGACTGCTACATCGAAGACGGTGATGTACAGGTCTGCAACTGCGTTGAAGGACGGTGCGTCAGCGAGGCTTGAAGAGGCAACAGTGATTACAGCGAAGGAGACTCACCATCGTCGATGTGCACGTTCGGCCACACAGACTTGCCCTGACCAACCATCCCGGCTTTCTTGCGGTCAAGGGCAGCCCGCGTCAGCCAAGGTATCTGGATGGAGATGTCATTCGACACGCCCGCGCGGACGAGTGCGTGCGTGGCCATGCCATATATAAGCGACGGCAGGACGATGTGTGTGCGCACGTAGCCTTGGGCGTCGGCTTCCGCAATGAGCACGTCAACGGGTCGGTGGTATGCGTTGGGGTTTATCGACTTCATTTGCTCGACGTTCAGGTCGTCGTAGATGGTGTCGGTGACGTACATGCCGCGTGCGTCGTCCGCTAGGACGCCCGTTCCCGACTAGTAGAGAGAACGATCAGAACTGGGTGCCGAGAATAACTAGGATGACACGCACAGTGTGTATGAGGATGGGCAGATCCCCGAACTGTGCGTGCCGTTTTCGCATGCCTCTCAGGATGGCGTTGATGAGAGCCACATCGTCCGGATCCGGCTACAAGGCAGATGGGTCAACGCAAATGATAAGGGGTTAAGGTCACGCTTACATACCAGGTGAAATACGACGTGGGCATTCTCTACAAGGCTTTCAATCTTGTCGAGGTCTTGGTGAGTTCCCACAACTGCCTTGACACCGAACTGCGACTCCAATATCTTGGCTTTTTCTGCGCTACGGACGAGCACAGTGATGTCGAAAGTCTCAACGCTAGGGTGCTCCAGGAGGCGGACAAGAACCGAGCCGCCGATGTAACCTGCACAAGCATATGTTAATACTCGGAGTATAGGGGGAAGAATGGGAGGACATGAACCGGCCTGTAGCACCAGTGAGGAAGATGGGCGTCTTGGCCGTCGACATTTCAACTTGAACGACCTAGCTAACTCTGGATGGAGCAGTCGCGCTGGAGGACGAAGAGCATGCGCCTATAAGTATACTCATAAGATGCTTGGTCAGTGAAAGACCTCCGACTTACCAAGCACCTTGGGGACAACTAGCCGCTGACAGCATCACTTAGTCAGAGGGACGCACTGAACATCCTCAAAGTCGAGATCATCCGGACTGACTCCAGTTTTCCTGCAGCTTAGCCGTTATCTGGGTAGACAAGCCGACACTAATTCAAATGCACAGATGTCTTCAATGAAGATATGAAAGCAGAGTGTTGGGGAGATGGCGATTATGTTCGAGGTTTGTTCCTTCCTTGGCATTCAACAGCGCTTGGAGCACCTGAGGTCAGTACATACTGCAAGCAGCGCATGAATTATGGCTCACCATGGTCTTCCTCGGTCGCACAGGACCTCGCGTGGACGCACAAATTTGACATTCAGGCGACGCGGCCGTCCCCCATCGACCTATCGAAGCCCGCGACGCCAACTTCGCAGTCGCGATCATCGACGAGCTTACTTCCGTCGGGAACTGGGGAAGTCCGCCCTCTCCTCGACTTCTTCCATAAGCGTAGCGCAAGACATGACCAACACTTCGTCCGTCCCTGAGGTACCTATTTTTGATGCTTCAACCATGCTTCGACCTCCGGCGGGACGTTAGTTAACATATCCTCCGCAGTAGTATGCTTAGGCTTCCACCCAATCGCACGCGCCCTCCTTCCACGCGCGCGCGAGTTCGATCCCCACGTCCCAAATGCGTCTTTTTCTTTCCCGAAATACTTGACCAGCTCCTCTGTCGTGAACGGCGTCGGCTCGGGGTCGTTTGAGATCCCGCGGCCTACGAGGACGTGCCCGATAGCTTTGCTTATTTGGTACCAGGTGTGACCCCCGCTCTCCCCGAAGTAAAAGCCGTTCCAGCCATGTCCCGCTGCGTTGGGGTCGCGGACGGCGATGTCGAAAACTGTGATGTACAGATCCGCAACTGCATAGAAGTACGTTTATATCAGCGATCCGACCCGGACTCAAAAGGTCTTAAACAGTATTTTAGATACGTACTGTCGTCGATGTGCACGTCCGGCCAAAGAGCTTTCCCCTGGCCGACCATCCCTGCCTGCTTGCGGTCAAGGGCAGCCCGGATGAGCGCAGGTATCTGGATGGAGTGCGCGTTCGACACGCCCGCTCTGACGAGGGCGTGTGTGGCAATGCCATATATAAGGGCCGGCAGGACGATGTATGTGCGCACGTAGCCTTCGGCGTCCGCCTCGGCGATGAGCACATCGACGGCCCGGTGCTGCGCGTTGGGGCGTATGGACTTGATTTGCTCGACGTTCAGGTCGTCGTAGATAGTGTCACTGATATACAGGCCCCGTGCGTCATCTGCCAGGGTGCCGGTTCCTGACTGCGAAGAGCATGTTCAATCAGTGCTGCTTGACCTGCTAGAGAGTGATCTTGGCAAGTACAGTATGGATGAGGATGGGCAGATCCCCGAGCTGTGCGTGCCGTTTTCGCATGCCTCTCAGGATTGCGTTGATGAGAGCGACATCATCTGGGTCCGGCTGCAGGAGGACTATCTCAGCGTACGTCATAGGTTACGATCGAACCTACTTACCAGATGGAACACGACGTGGGCATTCTCCACAAGGCTTTCAATTTTATCGAGGTCCTGGTGAGTTCCGACAACGGCCTTGACACCAAACTGCGTCTCCAAGATCTTCGCTTTCTCTGCGCTGCGGACGAGCACAGTGATGTCAAAAGTCTCGGCGCTAGGGTGCTCGAGGAGACGGATGAGCACCGAGCCGCCGATGTAGCCTGCATGAGCACCCGTTAGCATGTAGTGCAGCTTGGAATTGAGAGAGACGTGCCTGTTGCACCGGTAAGAAATATGGGCGTCTTGCCCGACATGTCGTACGTCAGGGAGTAAGTATAACGACGACCTGAGGCCTGGATTTTGAGCGGTGGGAGTTTGTGCACTCCAGAGAGGATCATCGCAACGCCTATATATACGCATCGATGAACTGCTTGGTAATCAAGGTGCTTCTTTTTGACCAAGCACGTCAGAGAATCGCTTTAGGATTGTCGGCTGACAGAACTCAGTCGAGGGAGGAAAACCGACCTTAACTTTGGGTCATCTGCGTCAGACTCTCTCCTGGACAGTCCAGGGTACTCGATTCATGTATCGTTCCGAGGATGCGCCTGCCCCCATTCTTCTGTCATGAGGGGGCTCGTGTGGAGCATGGTGTTGAGCAAGGCGCTTCGACTCCAACTTTCTGATCATCTTCACCGTATAAACGCTGATAATTTCAATGGTCGTTCTAGGCAGAGATAAGGATCGTAAGCCGTGTGTTCGAGGCGTAGCTGAGTTAGCCTAATCTTCGATCTTCCGGTACCTTACTAACTCGTGCGTTCAGGTCATGAACGCGTCACCCCTGGCCTGTACTGACGCTCGCCGTTTTACTCATGCATGAAGACGAGTATACGACCTTCGTTCAGGCGATATACAGCTGAGGCTGTAAAGTTCGCCGGTGGGTGACTGTTGAACAAAGTAAAGCAGCCAATCAGCATGATCCTTGCATGGCTAGTAGTTACTCACTCATTTTGACCGCCAAAGAGCCTTGGGCGCAACTCTCATCTCGCTCTTGCAACCCGCTCGGTCGTGGCAGTGAGGGGAATAATAAACCGAGACGATTACTCTACTTCACCTCTATAAGCTTATGAGAGCAGTCAGTTACGATGGAGCCCATAAGTGTGGTAACCTACCTCTTGCTAGTGCACCAAGCAACTGTTTGTTCCTTGCGGAGGTCTGACCATCGCGATCACCCAATAGAAATATAACAATGACTGCTTCACCTGAAGTACTCGTACACGGTGCTTGGCCGTCACTTGAAGAGCGTTCACCACCCTAGCTGCTCGTACGTCCATCCCCACACTTTCCCGCGCTCATTGGCAGCATTGCATATACGCTGGTTGCGGTCCAGCGCGTCGATGCGCTTGATATCCTCCGGATCCAGCTTCGGGAGCTGCAGCAATAGCCGGAGTGAGTTACGAGCCTCGCATCGCCGCATCGTGGCAGGAATGGACATACTCACGTTGAAGTTGTCCTTCTGGCGCTGCTCCTTGGAGCTCCTCGGGACGACCGAGACGCCGCGCGCTACATGCCAGCTGAGAATTATCTGGGCAGGAGAAACCTTGTATTTCTCTGCTATCTCGTTGATCACGGCGTCGCTGCGAACGGTGTCGTACCCTTGTAGAGAAGTTGTCATCAGGGACGCTGACGGGCTGAACTATGGTGGCGACCTACCTGTAGGCGTGTAGGCAGTGAGAACAATACCTTTGTCGTCGCAGAAGTCCTTGAGCTCCTGCTGCGCGAGATACGGGTGCATTCTGCGCCACGCACGAAAACGTTAAGTACCAAGTCTTCTCACGGACACGCCCGAGAAGGGCCACTCACTCAACCTGATTCACAGCAGGTACCACCTTTGCCGTCTCTAGCAACTTCTCCAGGCTAGCATCAACGTCAGTCATGAATGAACCAAGGTCGACCGATACATACTTCTTGACAGAGAAGTTGCTGACTCCGATGGCCTTGGCCCGGCCGCTGTCGTAGAGCTTCTCCATGCGCGCCCACGTCTCGTTGAAGATCGGAGTGTCGTATCAGATGAGGTCACCATGATCGTCCAAGGGTTCACGGACGCCCTCTGCGATTTCGTGAGCATCTGCATCACACGTCCACGGAGTAAGGGCACAACGTACCGACATACTTGGAGTGTTGAAGCCAGTGCAGCAGGTACTACATACAAGACCGTCAGCACGCGAGGAGCCACCTGACGATATGTAGAGTACTCACCAGATCAACGTAGTCAGTTTCTAGGTTTTTCAGACTCTCCTCGAAGAACTCCTCGACGTATGGACCATGGTGTTGGTGACTGAAGGAAAGGTACTGAGGTCGAACACTCGAAACGCTACTAGTGGGCTGGGGCTGACGCTTACTGCAGCTTGGTAGTTATCCAAACGTCTGAACGGGGGATGCCCGACTTCCTGATGGCCTCTGCGGTGCCCTTCTCCGTACCTGTACCAGAGTGAGACGATCCGCTCCGTGTGGCATCATCCTCACTCAGGCTCACCATAGTTCCAAGCGGTATCAATCAATCGGTAGCCTGACTGTATGCAAACAACGATGGTGAGCTACCATACCATGGCGCTTTGGCAGGGAATCACCTTAAGACCCGACAGTATAAAACGCCAGGCCTCCCTCCGTCGTTCCTGTGTTGTACCAGCTCATGCACCGAGCCCTGCAAGGACACTACAATTAGAAAGAGCTGGACTGTCTTTGTCTCCGCATCTACCGATGGCGGGCATCTCTGCACCGGTGTTCAACTTGAACTTGGGGACGTCGGCCATACTATGAGTAACAGTGTTGAGTTGAGGAGTCTAAGTCCCTCGAGAGGAACCAACGTACACTGACTCCAGCAAGTTATACTGCGTCCATTTGATTGCAAGCGCGGCTTACCAAGCATTCGTGTCACCGTTGGAGACCAGCATGGGAGGAACCCGGACCGGAGGACTATAAAATACACGTCGTTATGCGAGGATTTTGAGAACGCTCTCGAGCTCACCCTTCCCAACTGTTGCCTTGCTACGAATAATACGCAGAAAGGATTGATTTCGACACAGTGAATATAAGAGGTGAGTGTGATCTTCCGAAGTGCCGTGGATGTCTGCTTGTCAACGTTGTCATCGTCGAACGGGCGTTGAACTTGAAGCGCCTTGCGCAGGGCGTTGGATTCCCACGCTACGTTTGCTCTACTCCCGACCTCTATATTCATCAAAAGAAACGGCGAAGACGCAAGGCGACCTGACACCAACCTTCAAGTATCTTGGAACCATGTTTATGGGTATCATATGACGGTTGTTCTGCGCATCGTGTGAATTATCATGGTCATGACATTCAGGCGGTGCTCTTCCCAACTACATGACGAGCCGTCCACCACTGGCATTTTACGCAACTTTGAACTCCCTCCACTGAACAGTCTAAAGCGATGCGTTTGAGGCAGTGGATAGTTGAAGCCAGTGAAAGACTTCGCGCAGGACGGGACCTGGGTCGTAGCGTCCTTAACCTAGCGTGGACTCGGAGCACCTCGACAACCTTCTGCGGCCTCCCGGAGGATGTCCTGGTATGCATACTCTCGCACTGCAGCCTTCGAGATCTCATATCTTGCATGTCGGTGAGTGACCCCGTCGTTGCAGCATTAGAGTCGGCTCACTGGGGACTAGGTCTGTCGCCTCCTAGGAACCGTGGTCCGGACGAACGGCTCGCTGCTACGCTACAAAACACTGCTCGCAGCCAATGGCATGGTAGATGGACCGACGGACTATCCAGGGAAGCTGCAAATGCTGCTAGAATATGTGGCCGCCTCTGGCAGGGGGACGTTCGTCAGCACCAACGCCCGTTACAAGTTCCCGATCAACGCGGGGAATGACGGCTTGACGATGTCCTTGTCGTTCTCAAGCTGCATCTCGTACATCGTCACGAAGCGACTGGAGGGTGTGGCTGAGGTATATGCTCCGCCTGAGGTCCCTGGAAGGCGTATCATGCGCCATTGGAGTGTCGCTCTCGATACCTTCCCTGGAGAAAGCAATCGAGCTGTCGCGGTCGACCCAGCGCAAAATCTATTGCTCGTCTTCCAAAAGGAGAGGCCATCGGAATCCGAGTGGTAAGACATACCATCCGGTTCCGCCATGCATACTAACTTGCACACGATAGGGACGTCGCCGTGCATATTCGATCACTCCATGACCCTTGGACACCACATCCCGACGCTGTCCTCCCAATCGTGCACACGGCCCCTTCTCTCCTGGTCTTTTCCAGTGTGTCCGAAATCCAGATACATCGTCAGATTGTCGCGTGGATGCAGTACTCGGATGACACCGGTATCGGTTCGCAAATCGAGATATGGGACTGGCAAGCAGGCCGTATGATCTGGGTATGTCCCTGACTCTCCGGATGATGCATTTCTTCCATAATGACTTGCACGGTAGCGACATCAATTTGGCCAGGAGGTTTCTTTTACGCTTCTGGATGTGGACCACATTGTGGTCACGTCCAATGGATGGCTGGATCTCCGCGTCTTCCGATTCGATCCTTCGTCTGATCCTACGGTGGACATCCTGAGGCTCAAGTTGCCTGATCCTCTTCTTTCACAGACTACCCGTCGTCTTCAGGAGTCTAGCATTCCTCATCCTTCTCCGAACGCTCCTTTCTGGCCAGACCCGGACCTGAGGATGATCGTAGTCGCTTGCATAGAAGCGCAGACGGCCAAACGAGCAGCCCTCCTCATACCCTACGCTACATTTAAATTGCTACTTCACCATAAGCCTCCAATGCAGTGCTTGGACCACCTACAACACCGCGTGGACTGGAAAGACTGGGAACGGGACACACTCCGACTGTCTCTGTCCGTCCCCGCAGCAGGGCAGTCGTGGAACAGCTACCAGTATCATTCGTTCGGGTCGCGTTTCTCCCTCCTCATGTCCAATTGGTCCAAGTTCCCCCGAAGCGCCGCTGTCGTCACGTTCGACCTCAACCCGTGGGCGATGAAGTACGCTCGCAGCCCACACAGTGCAGTCGACATGCCCCACCTGAAGGGATGCTTGAGTTCCGGGTGGAAGAAGATCTTCCGCTCGTCCGAGCATGAGGGGTATTCCTCGATCCCGTACGCCATACACAGCAGCCTCCGTGAAGACCACGAAGCCAACGGAGGGTTAACGGAGCTTGTCACAGATCCTTTCGGATATACGGAGATGGTACGTTCCCCCATTACGTGTCGGTCCGGTCATCATGTCTGACCTTCGCTTCTAGTTTAACAGACTGCCCGGACAGCTGAGTGTCGGATTCGTGTCTTACTGTGCGTGAGATACCGTAGCGGCTACTCGCAACGTAGCCTGATAAAGTACGAGACCCACCCATCAATACAATGCGTAAGCCGCTCACGTCCTGCAGCATACTTGCACGTTGTCCGGATCCATGAGAACCCTGACGACTTGGAGGCAATCGTGCTGTAGTTATCGCTCAAGCGTAGCGGGAGGACGGTCTCCTTGTAACATCTGTACTCCATCCTTTCAGCTTGCTATCCCGGACATAACCTCCGATCACGCTAAGCTGCTTGGATCCCGTCAAGCTGATTCTTCGTGCTGTGAGCTGCGTGTGTATAGTCGCCTTGGAACATGCAGTCGCTCACGGTTGTGCTACCTGGCAAACACCCACGCTCCAATGGGAAGGGCTTGTTGCACACGAACACAGTCTGCGTACCGCTTCACGGACACACATGAAATCGATATAGTCCGATGTTGCCAAGGGCAAGCCTGCCGCCCACAAACAGGCGAGATGGCCGCTGCTCGAACGCCAACGACAGACCGAGTTCATAAGATTATTCACATGCGCGACGGTCGCACTGTGACTTCACATTCTCAAACGGGATCTTGAATCATACATTGACATCCTAGGGTCGAGGTAAACCAAGAAGTCCCGGTCGACGGCGGAGCGTTGCGGCATTTGAGTTGGGTTCCCCACGACTCATTGAGCCTACTGGACACGAAAAAATCAAGACATGGATAGCAGAGGGGGTCGTATTGTATGTGTCACAACGTTCGGTAGAGAACCGGCCCAAAGGGTCAAGACCAGACACAATGCGGTAAGAATTTACTATCTGCAGTTCTCCCAGGAGCACTGCCCGAAAACTGCCCGGAGACTGCACGGCGTCCTGGCCTTACAGAAGTGACGCCGCATCGTGTACAAGCGATAACGACAACCTGTAAGTCATGACGCCGAGTCGAGATACGAGGAGCCAACACATGTAATAACCAGAGACAGGATAGACCTCTCACCGATAGTCACTGGAGGAGTCCCGCATGCAGAGTCGAGCACGCTCGAAGAAGGCCAATAGGGACGACCGACGAATTTTGAGAAAAAAGCCTCTGAAGCACCCTGGGCGAAGGGACTTCCTTCCGTGAGACGGCCGAGTTCACCACAAATTGAGCACTGCTGGCGTACCTTCCCACAACGGCGCCGGCGTGGAGAGGCAACCTCAGCGAACTCCACTCTGATCGATACCGTGGCAACACCTGCATGCCTACCCACATACAACAGCACGCAAGAGAGAGCCTAGAAGAGCATGGAACGAGGTGGTTCAGGCGGAGGGCTAGGGGAACTCCTCGAAGACATCGCGTTCAGGGATGGGTCCATCGTTCTCTTGACGTGTCTGGCCGAGGTGCCTGGGAAACCGCAAGGGTCCATTCAGTAACTAGGAGAATGCGTAGACGAGACTCACCTACAACATACCGTCTCCTCTCCCACCGAAGCATGCAATACATCACCGCGCCGTTGCCAGACTCGACTGGAAGCCCGTTTTACGTGTGTAGTCCGGAGAGTGGTCCTCGGCGGAGTCGTCGAGCGGAGCAGATACCCTCCTGTTAACACATACGAAACAGAACAATCATCGGAGAATAGTGCAGAGCACAAGAGTCCGAGTATGCTACAGGGAAGATGGGGAGTAGCGGACGACACTGAGCGGACCCGGAAACACAACGACAGCGCCTACCTTAAGCGGACACAAACTTCTTCGGCAATTGCCATATGAACTTCACCCGGACTGCCATGTTCAGTACCGACAATCCCGTCCTTCAGATGACTGCGCGCGCATCGTCCATATCTTCATCGGTGTGCTCGTATCATGTTCGCATCATGCTCGGGGTCTGAATATGCAAGTCACTGGGCTCGGAATGCTGATCGTTGGGCCACGGAAAAGGCGGTCTGCGACAAAAATGGGGTGTCCTAGACACGGACCACGATCTCAAAGCATGTGCGGCGCGCTCGACCGAGCAATCCGACGTGGGTGATTTCTGATATAATGCTGTTTCCTCAAGTTCCTGCCTATCCCTTCACAGGTTCGGCACCGCTTAACGAGGCGCATGCCCGCCAGCAGGCACGTCACAGCATCTAAACTTGAAAGGGTACTCCGGCTGGGTCTCCCGCTATCTAGTGGCACACCTTGTCCCACAACCCAACACGTATTGCGTTTGGATGCATGCTGGAGGAGTGCTCGATGCGTAGCAATGAAAGAGTTGCTTTGTGCCAGTGAGCCACCGCTCCTGATCATCGTCCAGGAGCGCCGTCTCGGAAGTGCCTCTCATCAAGCGTGTTTGCCACGAGGCGTCTCCACGAAGGGTCGCACTTCTTCTTTTGTTCAGTGTCACTCGTAATCGTCACTGTTCCAGTACAGTGGGGTAGATCCGGTTATTCTGCCTCGTTGCGCATTACTTGAAGACATATAATCGACAGGCGAAAAGTCGAGACTCCTTCGCCTAGCCGAGTCTGACCGCCTATTTTCCACTCGAATTGCCCCAGTTTTTGCTCTTGCCACCATCGTGTCTACTAACAGTGTCTGTACCTATACCCCGCTCGCACTATGCCTGCACCCACGTCGGACGTGAACAAGCACCTCGAGACGCTAGGTCTCGGGCCCGACGATCTCAATGAGGACGCCATTAGGGTGGCCTACAAGAAACTGGTGAGCTGTTTTGGCCATGAACGCCGAAGTGCTACTCTAATGCACTCATTCTCTGTCAGGCTCTCAGATGGCATCCAGATCGCCACAACGCTGATCCAGAGGAGTCGAAGGAGAAGTTCATCGAGGTGCGTCATCATAGGTTGACGAAGTAGAGCTATCTGGCTCGAGCACGATCCGCCATCCAGGTCAACGAAGCCTACAAAGCTCTTGTACACGAATGCAAAAAGCGCAACAAACATCACTGGCTCCATAAAGATGGAGACGGTTCCTCTACTCTACGCTCATTCTGGCCCAGTTCGACGCCTAGCGCAGCATCGTCCTCGAGTTCGACACCAAGCGCGTCTTCTTCTGGAGCTTCGTGCGCAACGGATAACACCGCGAAGCAGACGGAGATACCTATCGCCAAGCCGACAGATCCCTCCCCCGCGAAACCCACACGCTCTACGAAATCGACCGATTCTCCACCCGCGAAGCGTACAGACGTTTCATCTTCCGGCGAGAAGGCCTCATCTCGTCACGCAGCACAGTCTAAGGACGCGCGCGACACGCGTTCTGGCAATGCGCGTCGGTCTGGTGACCGCGACTTGTCACATCAGTCTTCTAGGTCAGACCGTTCCCACCCCAGAGCATCTCACACGACTTCTGCTGCGCCAAAGTCGCCACGGCCTTTCAAGCCATCTAATCTTCACCCCGATGGTGATTCCGACACATCATCTGAGGCTGAGTGCATATTCCAGATTAAGTCAAACTGCGCGATCGTACTCACATTAGCCTTCTTTCCGCCCTATAGCTCTCTTCACGAGCACAAGCACCGGCACCGTCACCATGGAAAGACGAAGAAGCACTCGCTCGAAGACGAATACGAGTTCATCGACCTCGGTACTCCTCTCAAGCCTCTCCGTTCTCCGAAGCCCCTCTCCACCTCCAAAGACATAGATTGGATCTTCCCCCTCCCTCTCACGCTCGAAGACTTGTGTTTCGGCGCGAAGCACCGTTACCGCGTCACACGGACGCTCCGCGCAGACAAATCGTCACACTCGCATTCTTCCTCGAAGACACAAACTGTGCAGATTGACGTGCACGTCTCGCCCGGATGGCGGAACGGCACGCGTATTCGTGTTCCAGGGGTAGGCAACCAACGCTCAGACGGCTCGTACCAGGACATCGTATTCGTCGTCGAGGAGATTGCGCATCCGCGTTTCACGCGGTCAGGAGATGACATCGTTCTTCCCGTGCGCGTACCCTGGGCAGACGCGCACAGCCGTCGACCATATCCCTCGGACATGTGCGACGACGATGACAGCATCCTCGATAGCGAAGGAGGTAGCGGCGGAGGGCGATACAGGTTCGACTTCGGACGCTGGCGACACCACGGGCCAGAGCACGAGCGTGAGGAGCCTGAAGACGACGAAGTGTACGTGATGGGTCTGGACGGCGAAGAATACACCCTCCCCATCCCGCGGACTCTGGTCGAAGCTGCGGATGGATCACGGATCTTCGGTGCGGGTATGCCTATTCGCAAGAACGGCAGGGTGGTGGGGAAGGGTGACCTGGTCATACGGTGAGTCTCTCGTGTCCTCTAGTCCACACTTTCCCCGCACGCTTGATTGCGTCTTCGCCCTTGTTCGGAGCGTTTGACTTTCGCTTCGTCGTTTTGCCACCTCGTGCTGTTTCCCCGTGGGGTGTGCGGTAGACTGACTGACGTCCCCGCGCTGCAGGTGGGAGTTCGTCTTCCCGGAGTCCGAGAAGCTGCAGCGGTCACGCTGGCAGACCCTGAAGGACGCAATGCACCTCCGCTTCCAAGTATAACGTCAAGTACCCCAGCCTGACCTGCATCGTGGCTCGGCTACCACGCCGCCTCCTTGGATCGATTCCCTCCGCCTCCTCATGACTGTTTCGCGCGGTATTCGGTGCCCTCAATGCGACAACCCCAACATACTACAGTCATGCCTTCCACGGCCGCTGTTGTGCGCGACGACCCCCGGATACTGCAAACATGTAACATAAGCGTATGTACGTCTGACCGGATCCTGATTGGGTGGTTCGCGGAAACGTGCCCCTCCCACCCACAAGCCGCCCTTTCCTTCTACTTACGTTCTACCTTTCCCCCATCATATCTTCCTGGTTCTTCTCCTTCCATATGTATTGGGACCATCTTCGTTTGCACTCTCTCCTCAACGGACCTTGTAGGTAGCCTCCTCATCCACTGTACATTCATTCATGCATCGCCATCGTCTCCATCGCTTCCGGTCATTCATGCCCACCACCCTCCCCTCCATGTACTATATGCGATCCCTACCATTTCCGACCGCGTCCCCATGCTCCCGAACGACACTCGGGTTCTCCTTCCCATCCTCACCTTGCGTATCCCCCCCCTCCTCCTCCTCCTGGCTCTCTTGGTCTCTGACCCCAAAAGGCCAGTTCAGGCTCTATCTGCCTGACCTGGCAGAGGGGCATAGGCATGTACTCTACTTTCATCTCTCCGGACGAACCCTTGCTCTTGGACCTCTCTTTCTTCCCGGATGGAATACATATGACTCTTCACGCGTCACTTTTGTTCCCCTCGCGTTGTCATGTGCTGCGTTCGGGTGAAGAGCAATAACGACGATTGCCCACAAGTCATTTCTGAGCTTGATCAGTTGAGCAGGCCAGCCGAATTTAGTTCATGCGGGCAGAAGGAGTGGTGTGAGTCTGGCTACTGATTAGACTAAGTACACGAGGGCACAAACATTGTCAAGCCAAAAAAATCACCACTGAATGTCGCGTTCACCTCTCTGTCGGGGAGTCGAACCCCGCTTTCGCGCGTCCACCAACTGAAGGCCTAATGGCGTAGCAGTGACAGGCGCGTGTACTAACCGATATACTAACAGAGATATGATCTTGCATAACAATAATAATCATCACGGCCATGCAGCGTAGTGTAAATGACACACTGGTAAGTACAAGCCGCTCAGTGCATTAGACCCAAGTCGGTGACTGGATCTACTAGCAAGGTCTAGCCCTCCTCCTCCAGTGGGCAGAAACAGAAACTTGCCAACAGCTGAGTCAGATGTGAACCCGGGACAGACTAGTTCCTCAGACCGGACAGCTGCTCAGCGCTCAGCAGCTCACCTGTACCTGCAAGCCCGACTGCTTCCTCGTCAGCTCACTCGTGCCCAACAACCAATGATGTGAAGGTATCACCAGTACTACATAGTGATTCTCGGGAGTTGGGCCCATCGGAACGCCGCCAAAGCGGAACATGCAAACCACAACCAAGATATCTTCCCAGCGCTGGAAGTCCAGGACCACAACGACCACAATGCGGTCCCGCCGAAGGTAAGTGCTCTATGGCACGAACTCGCGAAGTGCTGCATCGCCTCGGACGCACGATCGTGATGAGCGGCCTAAGACCGAGAATCGACCAAATACCCACATTCCGCATTCCACATCCCCTACCGATAATACTACCGAACGCCTTGCAATCGATCTTGGAAGTTCATCCGGGGCGCACCTGACGCCTAGGGCAGCTCAAGCTTCACCGATCAGTAATAGTCCACAGAAGCCATCCACAGAAAGTTTGAAGAGGGCCGGCACTGGGAATGCCGAACGAGCATGTCCTAGGATTCAGGAATTCGAATGCGCGTCGCCGCCTTCAGGCTTCCAGTCTCTGGAGTCTGATGGACTGAGCTGGAGGATGCACAGACACGTTCGGGGTTAGTCGCAGCTACCGTAAGGCGAGGGACACGACGTGCCTGAGGAGCATAACTATCGGATATCCCCCGAGGCGACATCTTAGTGTACGTACGTACTCGTACACGCCCATATACCGAGCGGACCAGGCACGCCAACTTACCGCTGTCAGTGCCATGTCTAGGCACATTGTCGGCGAAAGGACGACGGTACCGACGCAGGGGCACTTCGACTGTCTGTCCCTGCCAATGCCATCTTGTCGCCGCCCGTCAGTGGTCACTTCGGCTGGGTCTGCCTAAGTGCACGGAGGTAGTATCCTTCTGCCTACGTCATGGTCTCGTCCTGCAGGCACACGATCTCTTTGCTGCTGCTCACAAGAGCCTGACAAACAGCACTTCGGTCAGAAAGCGGCGGACAGATCACAGCGAGTAAGGTCATGCTCACGAGTCACCGTGCCCCTTGCGACAGAACCTCCGCTCTCAGACGGCCACAGTGCGACGGTAGGAAGTGGCAGGGGGGCCTGCAGTGAGCCTTGCCGTAGGTGATGCGGGCCGCGGATTATGGCGACATTGCGTTGTGCAAGCGTTGTTGGGCTTGCTGACATACTCGTCATGAGGCATGCAATACGTCGGGCTTTGAGAGCGTCCGTCCGAGTCGGAGCCAAGTATCGTGCTCCGTGGGCGGCGAGCGCAAACCTTGCCAATGGGTTCTGTGATTTGTATTCGGAGCTGGAAGGAGATGCAATGGTCGGCGAGACACGGGCAGGTCCAACAAGAGGCTACCCTGAAGTCGATGTCCGTGAGCGGGGAGCGTAGAGCGATGATGGTCCTTGGTAGTTGTAGAGGAGAGGTCGTCGTTCCACCCCAACATGAACGGTAATGGAATGCATTCGACAGGTAACCGGGCACGCAAGTACACCGAGAGGACCTGAGAAATACGCCAAGGAACAAGGCCGACCCAGGGGGAGTGAAGCGTCCAGCCGCCGCGCCCAAGCAGATGGAGAACACGCGTCGTGAGACATGCGTCAGCGCCGAGGAAGCCACAGTGCTACGGCGCAGCAGCAATGTTGCACTCGCGAACTCCGTCGGGAAGGAGGACCTGCACCGCGCGTGCGAGGTAGTCGCGCCTGGTGTCATTGTGGCGCGCGCTCGAGATGATGGGCGGCAACGATCCAAGGGTGGCGCTGGGCGGCGCTCGCACTCGGTGACCGAGTCGCCGTGGAAGGTGGCGAGTCGTGACAGATGAGAATGGACTGAGGGTGGGCACGCGTGTTGGGCAGTGAGATGAGTCTTTGGGGTGACAGATGTGCACGCAACATCGGTCCGAGTTGTCGCATCTGGGGCGTGAAGACTTGAGGAAGAACAAGGGCAGGAGGCCCGGGATTACAAGGACTTGAATGGATAGAATCCCGTGAGCGGTGGGTGGGCGCGACAGAAGCTTGGATAGAGTTCCGCGAAAGAACAGCCCTAGCATGCATTGTCTCTCAGCGCGCAGAAGCACAAGGCATGGGACACGAAACGCACCTGAGCGTAGATCGTTGAATACCTGACATCCGAATCCGCCACAGTCGAGCGTCGCAGGGAGAGCATATGGTGCAGCTGGAGGCAGCGCAGCGGTTTCACATTGAGCAGGCGGGATGCTGGAATGGGCGCAGAGAGGACGCTGGGAGTCGCAGAAGGATGGTAAGAAGATGTTGTACGGAATTAGGCAGATGGGCGGGCAGCGCGCAAGAAACCAGGGCGGCGAGGCTAAGCAGATCATGCCCGTCTGAGCGCGGTCCTCGTTCTCATAAGTATCGGACACTCACGATAGTGCGGAGAGTTTACTCCGCTGCACCCACATGTTCCCCCCACTCTTGCGCGCAGACAGTCTCCAGCAGGCGGGAAGAAGACGGCGTCGGAGGGTGGAGAGGAGACGGAGAAGGACACGGTGCGGAGGCAATGTCGACCTCATTGACCTCGCCCCGGCTAAGACAAGTCAATCACCGATTGCCGCTCTGGCGCCCGCCTGCCATTGGCCCCCTCATATGCCGGCCAGTCGGTAAATAGCGCCTCTCTATACTCGCCTCCTTCCATCTCCCCCCATCTCCCCCCGCGCTCTCCCTCGACGCTCTCACTTGCTTATACTCCTGCACTTGTCGTCTCAAAATGCGCGAGAATATTGCCAAAACCCCATGCAACCACTTTCAAGGCCACCCTAGTCGCGAAGACCACTCTACAAACCACCGCTAGCCGCTATGATGAACATACTCGTTAAACTGCGGCACAGACCCCATGCTGATCCCCACATACCGTCCAACCGACCAACTCGCCATTTCACCTCTCTCGCCCGCAGTGCTCCCCGCGCATGCCCAAAGCTCTCTCGCCGCTGTCCGCGCTGCAGAGACTGTCCTCCTCCCCGGGTCTCCACGCCTCTGCTGCGACGCCGCCCAAGCAGAGCGAGTGAGCGCATCAGTCTACCGCGTCTCCTCGCCTAGAGCTTATCATTGATCCGCGCCCACGGCAGGACGCCCATTCTGCACTCCGCCCAAGTTCCAACGGTCCCGGCGGACGCCTTGGTTTCACGATGCAGTTCTCGCGCTTCCTCTTGGTCTCAACGCCCACAGACCCATGCATATAAGCCATCACGGAACGTGCTGCAAGCTTTCCTTCCCTCCCAGCTTTAGCTCTCTCTTACTCGCCCACACTTCGACCGCCACCGCAGTCCTTCGCCCCAGGCCTGGGCAGCCCTCCGTTACGTCGCTCCACAGCCGATCGCCATTCCGATATTCAAAGTCGTGATCAAAGTCAGCCTCCTCCGCCGCCGCCGCCGATCATCGGCAAGCGCACCTGCCTCCGAGTCTGTGCCTCTTGAGTCTCGCTTGATTCTGACCTGCTTGCCCTCCATGCTCTCCATGCGCCCTCCACCTCACAACCGCCATCTCTTCAGACCCTCTTGATACCCCGACCTGCTTGTTCTGCGAATGTCGTCATCTCTGCGCTAGACATCCTTCTCGAAAGCGCTACCGTTGGTTGGGGCTCCATGGCCTGAGGCGCAAAACTTGCCCTTCACCAGCTGCTAAGTATACGGTCCACGACGATGACCGCGTTATGGCGGATACCTATCCGTCTTCTCTCCCGGCGCTGCATCACACAAGTCTAGAAACGATACGATACAAAAGGCACGTCGATTCCTAATATATGCTATATGGACATATGAAGACAGCAGAGTTAAACAGAGCATTACATAGATCACGACCATATACGACTTCCGCGCGGGGCTCCCGTAAGCCGGAGCCTCTACCTGCTGGGGGTATAGGACGGGCACAGAGCATGAGAAGAGGAACGAAAGAGACCGAGACCGGGACGGATTAGGGTGGGGCTGGGATATCGATATAGGTATGTTGCTTCCGTCGGAAACCTCGTGAATGACATGTAACAGCGTCGTGGCGACCATACCGCGCGTGGGGGTGGGGAGTCCAGGGAGTAGGAGTGCAGGAAAGCGAAGAGGTAGAGGGATAGCTAGGACGGGGACAGACGAGGGCGTGGCGGTAGGGTGATGAGGGATAGCGGAGGCGGCGGGCTCATACGAGGAGGAGGCTCGCCCACTGCATGCGGAGGCCGGCACGCCAGTCAGCGAAGACGGGGTGCTCCCCAGGGCGAGTCATGCGCATCACGTTCACGCGCGAGGTCCAGATGTCCTCCATGATCGTCTGCGCGAGGAGGATGTTGCCCATCGTCGCGTCCTGCATGAAGAACCGGTGCTTGACGACCTCGCGGATCATCTGGTTGTCGGTCATGCACCCCGCGAGGAAGAGCGGGTAGACGAGCGTGCGGTCGTACGGCGACGGGGTCAGCTCGTTGAGCAGCTTGAGCATCTGGTCCACGCTGTTCGTGATCTCGGGCACACCTGTGGGGAGGGGACGAAGTCACGTCAGAAGGAGGGGCGTTAACGGACCGAGGTGAGTGTCCCGCACCTGGTACAGACTCGCTGAGGACGGTGTGCAGATACAGCACGGCAGCCTCGCGGAACATCTCGCCAATGATGTGCTTGTTGTTGTCTACGGGCGACATGGCCGACCTCGACCCCGCCGACATCCCTGGCTGCGGCGACGACATGGGCACCGCAAGCCCCGCAGGCGTCATATCCAGCCCGCCCCCGAGGGACGACGACGCCGCCGCCCCTTGCGCCGCGTGCCCGCCAAAGTCATCACCGTCGATGCGCTTGCCCGTCGCGCGCTCGCGCAGCTCCTTCTCGATGGCGTCCCCGCGGCGGATGAGCTCGCGCACGCTGAGGCTGCCGCTCTGCTGCTCCGTCGCCTTCCAGTGTGCGAGCGCGGATATCTCGGCGATCGCGAGCAGCGCTTCGTCCGGGCACCCGGAGAGCGTGTCCATGCGGAGCTCGGCGTGCTGCCCGCCTGCGCCGGCCGGGCTCGCGTTCGTCGCCCAGAAGCCCGCCCCGCCCCCGAAGAGCCGTTTGTATAGCGACAGGTAGCGTGGCGGCTGCATGAGCGTGATGCTCGCAAAGATGTCGACATACTGCAGGTAGGTACACACGAATATCAGCGCCGGTTCACAGCATCGCAGTCATGATAGCAACGCGGAAGGAGGGTGCGCCACGTGGAAGAACGACAAGAAGAAGAGAGACGCACCATTGTTGCCTTGGCTGCGAACCGGCCTGCGGGCGACATGTTGAGGAGTGTAAGTTTTGGGTTCTCCTCGTTGTAGATCCCCGTCTGCGAAAGCCACTCGCACGCATAGTCGAGCGGCACTGCCCAGTCTGTCGAGCCGCCTCCGAGCATCGAGTACGCCATGAGTTGCACTGCTGCGACGGCATCCGAGTCCTGGAACTGGCCGGTGCCGTTCGTCTGCGGGGCGTGCATGAGACGATAAAGCGCGCGGTTGTAGAACTGTCGTGGCGGCGCGGTCTCGCTGTCCGGGTCTTCGAGCACTGGGGTTGTGCTCCGTGCCATGCGTGCTCGTGCGTGGTGCAGGGCCGCGAGGGCGCACAAGGAGAGCGCGACGGCGCCGTCTGGCTCGGCTTGTACAATCTGTGATGAGAGAGGATGGGGTCAGCGAACGGGTCTCTATTAAGCGCGCCAAACGTGTGGTGAGATGCGACACCCTCAGTGGATCTGTGGCTCGTAGAAGCACCGGATGCTGTTCTACCCTCGATGCCTGTGGCACCGGGGAGATGAACGACGGTGCCGAAGTTGCGAACGGGTGCAGTGCTCACGCCCCTGCTGTACAAGAGCTGCGCGTTGGGTGCAGACGACACTTACGGGCAAGAGGAGGTTCGTAAGCGAGTCCCCGGCAAATACGTATTGCAACTCTCGGACATATTTGAAGTAATACGAGATATACTCGTCCTGACGGATGGTCGACTGCGGTGGCGGGATGGCTGGTGTTGGAGGTGCTGGTGGCGGCATCGACATGGACATGCCCTGCCCTGTCAATCCGAACCCGGCGGAGTATGGGATCTCTTCATGGCCGGACATGGAGAGCGGCGGTGAGGGGAAGGCGTACATGGTGTCGGGGAGGCTTGTGCTGGAGGATTGGTGCATGAGGGACGTCATGGGGGGCACCTGGTGGCGGGGCGTGGATGCAGAGATGTTATGCGACCAGTCGGTGTCTGCGAGAACTCTCGGTCAGCACTGACAAATCCCGACAAGGTTAACTAGCGGCGCCTCGTGTCCGCCTTCGCCTTCGGGTCCGCTGCCGGTCTGCGCACGCCCACGCGGTCGGGGAGCAGAGCCAAGAGAGAAGACCGTGCACGTAGCGGACGCAGACGCGGACTAGGACGAGGTTGGGTGGGGACTTACCAGGTATGGAGTTCGCGAGCCCAGGGAGGTGGTATGGCGCGCCGGCCATGTATGTATCTCGACGGTGGTAGGTCTCGCGCGCACTCATGCTGCGGCGGAGGGTCGTCTGGGGTCCGGGGCCTGCAACGCCTGGGGTCGAGGGCTGGGAGGACGCGAGGCCGGTGGAGTGCCACGGCTGGCGGGGCTGTCCGCGTATGAGGCCCATCCGGGAGAGCTGCTCCTTAATGCTGGCCTTGTACGCGGCGACTTTCTCCTTGTCCTGTGCAGGAGGCAATTCGAAATCACGCCGATGGGTCGGTGGGGGAAATGATCACGGTCGCGATGACGAGGACGAGAACGGTCAGATTGCGGCCGGAACGCGGGACACAACCGCAAAGCCAATTCAACGGGCGAGCGAACATAACAGGACACGGCAGGACGCAGGACGCCATCGTCAGGGGCCAACGCGGGGAGAAGGGGGAGATGAGGGAACGCGATGAGCACTGTCTTCTTGTGGTGGCGCAACATGGCGATGTGATAGACGCACCCTCATCCAGTCGGGCCGCTTGGGCCCCCATCCAAGGCACTTTATGCGGAGGCGAAGACAGGTCTTGCAGGAGTCGCCTTCGCGTTCTTCGTCGCATTTCTGAGGGGGGAGGGAGGGAAGGGCGGCAGGTGAGCGTGTGCGCGACGGGTGCAATGGCGGTGGTGCTGGGATCACGTCGGAGTGGACTGCGGGATGATGCTCACCTTTCGTCGGACGCGGCACGTCCTGTGTGTGCGGGCAGCGCGGGGGCGAAGAGGAGGACATGAGCAAAGGCACGGAGACGAGAAGCGGCGGGGAGACAGAGACAGGGAAGGGCAGGAAGGGAAGGCAGAGAAGAGAGGAGAGACGCGTACCAGCAGCCGCCTTTTCCGGCAGAGGAGGAGCGCGTCAGGTCTGCCATTGCGCGTGTCGGGGTGCTTCGTGAGCTTCTGTCGCGCGGGGAGTCGCCGTCATCGGCGCGGAGGGCGTAGAGAGAGGTTGTGGCGGACGCGGGGGACGCGTTCGCAGAGGTGCCTTCGGACGGCAGCTCGGGGGACGGGGAGTGGCTGTCTCCGCTGGATGGGGAGGGGAGGGCCTGGAGAGCCATGTACCGGTGGGATAATATGTCGTGCGCGGGGAGAGGCAGGGACGAATGGGGCAGCGGGAGAGACGCGGGTCGAGAGAGAGGCAGGGAGAAATAAGAGCGAGGAGGCGGTGGAGGGCCGAAAGTTGTGGCGAGGCGTAGCGTATTTGGGGGATTTGGGAATCGGGTGCGGGAGGAAGAGGCGACGGGATGATGGCTAGGACGAGATCATATCGTCTCGTCACCGTCACCAAGGGTCCCTCCTCCCCCTCTCCCCCACCTCCAGCCAGCTCCGAAGGCAGATTCAGATGAATCCCACGCGACACAACACAGATCTCCTGCACAAGCCCCGCGCTTCCATCACTTCTTACATATTTTTTCCGCTTTTTCTGTTATTAATTCCACGCCCTCCGGTCGGAGGCTGATCGAGATCTCTCGTCCCTCCCTGATCATGCCCATCTCCCCCGACAGAAAACATGTCTCAAACGCCCGCCTCCTCTCCCTCTTTTCCCGGGATGCAGTGCGACAAAGGCCCCAAGCTGCATGGCCGTTGTGAGTCCAGATAACGACACTGCTTCCGGCGGAGTCGTTTGCCTCGGCTACGAATGTACATCATCGAAGAGCATGTCTCACTGTGCATTTTGACGACGCGTTTGACGATGCTGCCCGCGCCGCTTCGCCAATGCCACGCGACGGGAGCCACGGTCGAGCTGGTGTGCTCGCAAGAGTCCTTGTTCCCCGGAGCAGTGATTGCAGCGTTGACAGACAGCCCGTCGCCTTACCCGCCTGCGCTCTCTCCCAAGAACCCATCAGCACGTCGTCATCGGTGTCAGGCCCGTCGTACTGTCCTCCCCGCTCGTCTTCTTTCACGAGGATGCTGCTCGTTGCACACACTCTCCTGTGCTGATCTAAGCTCCGGTCGCTCGTGGGATTAAGATTCAAGCTACTGATCCTTGACGGAACCATAGGCGCCTTCTCCTTTTGTCTGTTGCGAACGGGTCAACACCCATCATAATGTTGAGTACCGTCATCATCTGCAGACGACCTCGCATCCCGGGGCTAAACGTGCCTAGATTTCAACCCCTGATATGGCCTCTCTCCTGCAGCATACATAGCTCCGGACGCGAGATCTACGTGCGAACCGTATCCATGCCCCAGAACGGCCAAAAGTTGCGGCCGACCTCACCATCTCTACCGCACGCAGAACTTCCGGCATGTTTCTCCTGTGACAGATGCTGATGTTGGGATGTTAGATGCTCTCTTTCTGTTGACGCGCTCTCTCGACCGCGACTGCGAGCTGTTGACGTGCGAGCTTATCCTTGAGTTCATCAGTCCTACCACCCCAACATCGATACAAGATGAACGAACCCTCTCGACGATGTGAAACCTGCTCCCGGAAGGAGACTTCCCGAGTGGTCCCCTGCCAGGGCATGACGTCTCTTCCGTCGACCTAAATGTCCAAGACGTCGTCCGTCTGTCCTCGCCCATGCCGCTCCGCCTGCCTCGAGGCTCCTAGGGATGCCTCAAGGTGCATCTGGGTCCGGCAGAAATCGCCACGAAGTTCCGCCGTCCGGCGTTTTCCTCCTCCATTCTAAACCCTCCAGTGGCTCCATACCCAACAGATGGGTATCGCATCTGGTGGCTGAGACGCATACGTATGCAGTACACGAACGTTGAACTTCGGATCGATGCATGACCACCATTCCTGACCGAGGACCGATCGAGTTCTCCGCAAGGCTATGTCCATCTGAACCCGATTACTGGGCCCGTCCTCAAGCTCACCTGAACCCCCGCTGCATTTTGCTTGCGGGCTGTGGCGGGCCAGACGAGTAGTCGACAACTATAACTCGCCCTCATCGTATGTTTGCGCGTGGGGCAGGGGGGCAGGGTCGCATGGGGCGGCGAGGCCTGCCGCGGGAGCGCCCCACGCCGCATATGGGAAGGCAGAGATGAGATGAGATACTGCCGGTGGGGTGGATCCGTGAATATCGTAGCCCTGGGAGTCCTCTAACATCAAATTCGTCGGTCACCGCGGGCAGTACTTACGGTGGGCGTACGCACGGTGCGCCCACAAATCTGTACGTACGTGGATTCATATCCCCTCTAGCCCCTCCCCTGTCCTTGTTTTCGCTGATCCCTGCCCTTGGACACCGTAGTACATGTGCGGAGGTCGTACGTCAGTGAGTCGCTGTGTGGTATCGCTAGGCCAGGTCGTGTTTGGGCCCCTGGGTGGGACATCGCCACGTATCACCACGCCACTTCGCGAACGCGCGATGTGGCTGGCAGAATCGGTTGATATGTCGCATGCCTTCGATGATGGAACCGCACGGAATTGGACATCTCCTCCACGATTCCCAGAAAGCAGTAAATGAAATTCGGCCTACCCGCCGTACACCGAGCTTCCTTCCTGAGGCCCCTCCTTCGCAGGCTTCAAAATCAAATCTCCGCCTCTTCTCAAGTCGTTCCGCTCTGAGGTCGCGCCGTGCTGCCGACATGCCGTGCCTGCTTTGACGCGCGATTTACGTCTCCGCCGCAAACCACCAGCACCTACACCAGCTTGCGCATAGGCGCCTTCACTCTCACAAGCGAACTGCTCCCGCGGTGAAGACATTCGCAATAATGCCTGCCTGAGGTAATATCACGGCGTGTACACGGTATAGCTTATATTTGTCTCTTAGAACGTTTAAGCCCGATCAGAAGGGTGTATATTGTGCTGAACCTGACTTCCGTAGGCTTGCCCACCGGGGGGCAAAACCGTCACGCTGTCGGCCGTGACGTGCTCCTGCGAAGTACACCACGGCTCCTTGGGGCGGTCAGTCGGCCGGTAGAGAGCACGGAATTAACGCTTCCCACATGTCCGCCGGTCAGCGAATCCAATGCGTCGGAAAACGGCACAGAAACGGAAACGCGAAAGGAACTCAGGATTATTCAAGCTCGGAATACACTTCACAGATGCCCCATGCCGTGGATGCATCGGCTGATCCTCTTCAAGTTCTTGGGGCGCCCGTTGCAGCGTCTGGTCTATCGACGCGGCCGCAGAATACCCCAACCGCTGGATCCTGCATAATCATTCCTGATCCCATGATTCCTGATTCAAGTTCATCGGGATGGAATCAGCTTCGTCGCACAGCGTACCATCTGGATTGCATCGGTACGTCCCAGGCCGGGCCCGCGTTCTGAGGTTAACGCTAATGTGACCCGTCCTTCACCGCGGCATGCCGTGCGGCGCGTGCCCTCCCCCAATGCGTTGTTCGCGGGGCTTCTAGCACTTCGTATCGCGCGTCCGCAACTTGGACAGAGCAGCTCGCCCTGCACCGTGACGCGACACGCGACGAGACGGCGACCAAACATACGCCGACAGCGACAAACTTCTCATGCTACCGTGCACAGCGAGTCGGGCATTCCGATGCTGCGGTGCGTCCGTGCGTCTGTTCCCGTGTCGCTCTGCGTCTGTGCACGACGACTCCGCTCCTGCTGCTCCGTTGTATCGCTATCGAGCTTCTCGTATTCGCCCGACCCTGGCCCGCGTTTGGCGCGTTCCCCCCTAGCCGTTCCCACAGGATTCGCGCATGTCAAAGGGTCCCTGGGCCCAGCGTAGCCACGGATCGCACACTGGCACGGCAGGACCCTCGACAATCCGCCCCTTCGCTCCTAGCTCCTCGCGCCCCGAACCCAACAATACAATGCGTCACGTAAGATGCCAGCAGGAGCGGGGTATCCTTGTCTCGCCACCGTCGTGCCACCGGTTCGCTCAGCCGCCGGCATGTCTGCATGTATGTATGTATTATCTCCCACCCTGAATTTGTCTGCTTTGCTGGCGTCCCATCACCAGCAGCAGCAATCACAGTGTCGGAGCGGCTGCCATGGCCACTGCTCGAAACATACAGACAGGGCCGCTGGCTCCAGGACGACTTTGCGGGCGAGCTGAAACATACCCGTACCCGGAATGGGAAATTGATACCTCTCCCCTGTCAAATGTGGGCGTCGCGCCCACTGGAGACTGCCTCCGGTCACAGTTGGCGCTCCCTCGCAGTCGCAGGCCGAGGATCATGCACCGATTATATTGTCGCCTTCAGCGCCCGAATCGATTCTGCCCCGGGCCTCAGGGACTGACTCCTGTGGCAACGGGAGGATGAGCGACCTCGGTGTTGTGAGTCAAAGCACGGATCGGTTCAAGGTCGTCGATCTCCGAGCCATTGTCTCGCCCTGCGCCCAACTTGGACGCAAGTGTGCTGTCAGGGCACGAATGATGATGATGAGGTGCCCATCTACGTTGCCTCTCAGTGGCACACTGCTGGCAGCACTCTATGTCGTCTCTGCCGCAGCCTTCTCCCGGCTGGTACAACGCCGCTGTCGTGGATGATGGTGTTACGAGCGGAGCCGTGCACTGTCGTGACTGGCGGTGACAGGCGCACTCCTACGCCTTTCACGGACAAGTCAGATGTAGGAAACTTTGTGTGCCACTTTTGTATTCCATTGTACGCTGAGGTTGGGCATCTACTGTCCACGCTAATGCAGCCATAGGGCGCCGCCGTCGAGAAGTACGCGCTTGCGGTTGAGGTTAGACACTTCAGAGGCGTCGGCAAGGCACACGGCGCGCTTGCAGCGCTGGGAAATAGGTCGGGTCGTGTAGCCGCATGTGGACCATCTGCGACCGACGCTCACGCGATTGCGACCGTTGTCCGTTGAGCCGTTGTCTCGAGCTCCTTGTACAAGGAAACCATGTATGCCTCCTCCTCTTCGTTCTCCTTTCCGGCGCCACATCCTGATTAATTCTCATGCGAACGCAGGGCCCGAGTATGTCGGTGTATAACAAAGCTCGCCCGTTGATTTCCCAGCGCTCCCAATCGGAAGGAAGATGCAAGATGCAAGACGCAAGTTGGCGAACCGCACCGATAAACGGAATACGCGTAATGATACGGCAGTATGCGTACCCTAACACAAAAAACGTGCCCGTGGAGGCTGTTGCGAGGCCTCCTGCGACCCTGCGATCCGAGCAGTTGTCTCCATTTCCCCGACCTGTCCCTTTCATCGACTTCTGCCATCGGCATCGCCTTGATGTCCCTTCGCCCGATGCGTCGACTATCGGGGCGTGCCATTGAGCATCCGGCCATCGAGTCCAGACCACGACTACTCGGAGCCCTTCGTTCTCAGGTGGTGCGACAAGTTTATTGAATACTCTCCGCAATTCCCAGCCCGTCCACATGCGCTGCCAACAGAGTGCGAGAGCTGTGAGAAGGTGAGAAGGTGAGAAGGTGAGACAAGAGCTCGGTAGCCTGTCCTTGAAGGGTGTATTGCGCTAACCATCCCTTCTTTGTTGTGGTTGCTGCTGCTAGGAGACCAAAGACCCAGGAGAAAATGCGGCAATGATGCAAGAAACATCATACGTTCGGAGTCGAACCCAAACGAAAATCAAATTGCGGCAGTACGGCGATGGAACACGAACTTCCAACACACCCTTGACTTCCCTGAATCTCCGCGTTAGCAGCCCCCCGACCTGCGCCTCAGCCGCCCCCGTCTCGTCTCGGCACGCCTTCTCCTCGGAGCGATGCGTTCTGCCGCCGCACCCTCCTCACGGCTCGTCATGTGCGTGCGTGTGTTGCACTCCTGCGACGCACAACAATGGGTGGCGTTGCCTAGGCAAAGATGCATGGCGCCGTATTTGTTTCGCGACACAATACGCTGCCTGCCAGCTCTGACGGCCCTGTAGAAACCCGGGACGGCGGTACGACTCGGACTCCGCAATGTATGTCTTCGTGCCGGCGATGACTCGTTGCGTATCGCGACTGTGCTCCAGGAGGTTGCTCGCTGCCCACGGTAGCCATATCCCCCGTTGGCGGAATTAGCAGAGAAGACAAGCCTTACGCTACTTGAACCCCTGGCATTCCATGATTAACACTGCGATTTCGAAATCCCGGCTTTAGATCGGGGACTACAGATGGCTACTAGGGCGATGCTGACTGGAATACGGCACCTCTGCACCGCTCTGGACCGACACGCAGTCCCTTTCAGGCTTACCCATCTCACCCATTGCTGTTCTGGCCTCACACCTCGTCAGCCACAGCCTCACAGCGAAGCAGCCATCCCGGTCTACTCATCTCCTGCCAAATATCCGGTGCATCGGCCGATTACGCAGTCGCATACTTGCGACTCAATGCGGTTAGCACCCCTAAAGTATCTTCACCTCCGGCTGACTCTGTTGCGGTCGCATCGACGGAGGCTTTTCAGACCCTCCTGCTCCTCCCAGGGGCAGGAAATCCCGAAGCGGCGGATGAATTTGACCAGACGCGCTGCTCGAAGCCCACTGAGACTTGCTGGACGCGTATGGATATCATCAACTCTCCATTTCGCCGTGTTGCGTACACGCGTGGTCTCTACGCCCACAATTCCATTACGTCGGCCGCGACATGCTGTACGCTCAGCGCTGCCATCCCCCCTCGGTCCCATAACCCCGGCACGCTCCCCGACCCCCTTCTCGTTCTAGCGCATGCGGTGGCGAGCAGAGCATCACCTCCCTGAGGCTCCGAGCCCGCGTCCGTCCTTCGCACCATCCCGTAAATCGTGACCGTCCATCCCCCCGTTTCCGGAAGCTCATCCTCATGTCCGTCAACGATACAGCCTAGCCCCACGGAGGCAGCGCACCTGATAGACCCGATAAGCACGAGAAGATCCTCCCCGTCCGCGTATGCAGCGGATACGTACGTCCCTGTGCCGCTGCGTCCGCATTCCGCACCATCATCCCAGCCTGAGTACCGTTGGCGCTAGACGCACACCTGCGCGTCTTTCTTCCGATGCACGTCGGGGCTTCCCACATGTGCAGACGCTCGCATGACCGCCGCGTTTCCTTCCTTCTCGTCCTTCTCCGCCTTCTCATTGTGGGCGCTTGGGAATACCGTCGACCACCCGCCGTTTTACGCGTAACGGGATTGCAGGGAGTCCGGATGCACGGTTCGATGTTGATCGTCACTCTCCCCCCTGGGGGCGCATGCACCCTTGCTCCGGCCGTCGGTGGTGATAACCAGAAGATTATTGGCACATCTCCGTGTGGGACGCACCCCAATCAGCAAGTCACGGTTTTCGGGCTTGGTGCCTTCTTTCACCTTCCTTTTCGTGTTCAGGCTAAGCTCTTTTGCATCAGGATTCAGAGGAAGTGAAAAAGCGGCCCCACCGGTTTTGATCAAGATCCAAAGGCACATGGCGTGCACGCGAGCCGGCTACGCTGCCATCACCGGGACCACCATTTTGATCATTCCGAGCCGCAGGAGACCATGCTTAGTTCGATCTGAGGGCTCAGAGAGGCAAGCCAAGGCTCGCCGCGGCAGTACTCGCCCAGGTCCGAGGCTAAGAGGGTACTTACATTATGCTGGATCAATATTGTCGTTGCAGTTGTTCCCCGAGCGTGATGCACCGCGTCGAGACGCTCACGGCGGGCGCCCGCTCAAAATCCGAGGCAAGAAATCTTCATGTTTTCCTCCACGGAGGCGGACTGTCGCGGACATTTAAGTCAGATTTTGGTGCCTCGAAAAGGTCGCATCCTAGAGCCATGTACGGAATATTTTGTCCTGCCGAAAACGCGGCCTTTGACGAACATGATTGGGTGCCAGAAAAGTCCTGAAAGGGCGATCTTTCAGTGAAATTTCTCGTGCACCCCGAGAAAGATGTCCTTTGTCTGCCATGACCTCGTGATATCATGA